>NC_046160.1:109749944-110053694 GCF_011064425.1 Rattus rattus | reverse complement strand
TATATGTAATAGTTATGAATATGAAAGAAAAAGGGGTCAAGAAATAGATAAGAGGTATGGAGCGCTCAGTAGGACTTGATGGAAGGGTATATTGTTCCAAATAGAGTATACATATATAAAATTAATAAAAAGCCAGTTCGCTAACTAAAATACAGGACTATTAGTTACAGCATCCTTTTCTAAGGAGTGGATCCACACTTCTCTCTCTTTAGCAGTAAGAGAGCTAAAGAAATTAGCTCATATAAAGCAAATCTTGAACACATCTCTCTTGTTTTGTTTTTGCTTTTTTTGTGTTTTATTTTTTATTGGATTTTTTAAATCTACATTTCAAATGTTTTCTCATTTCCAGTTTCCAGTCCATAAACCCCTTGTCCCATCCCCTCACCCACTTCTTCTGTGAGGGTGCTCCCCAACCCATCCACCCCTTGTCTGAAAATGAGTAGGTAATAAAATAATCATAGTAAAATCTTGATATCTCATATACCAAAATAAAAATGGCAAGTATTTATTAGATGATTTTTATCAAACATTTCTCTCACTGAGAAGTTTATGACAGAAAAAAATTTGCTTATTGGAAATTAATAAAAATGGAGCTGTCTATTGTATATTAGCAATAATAATATAGTAGATTATTACTCAATAGTGAAAAAACAATAATTTGGAGCTGACATAAGATAAAGTGATTGGAAAAAAATGACCAAGGAATGAGAGGGAGATTAAGATACAGTAATAGGTGTATTATCATAGATGAACACATTGATCTTCTTCCTTTCATAATTTAAAATATATTTATGTAATTTTTCCTTTCTTGCTTTTCCTCCTTACCCTTTATCCCAAAAAGTTTTCCTTTTTTCTCATCATTTTTTGTTACCTGTACTTATAAATCAATCAACATATAAATACAACCATTGAATCCATTCAGGATTGCATGTGTACATATGTTTCTAGGCTAGCTTCTAACTGTAAGACATAGGAAGTGTGAAAAAAAGATATCAAGACATTTCAAAGATTCACCTAAAGATGAAGAAAAATATCAACTTACTATTTAGAAATATAATGGAATGTTCCTAAACTGATTAGATGAGGGTTATTAAAATATAAACCAAACATTTTATCAGCTAGTAAAAATCTGTAGCATATAACTTTAAAGTAACTAATGGTATCATTAAACTTAATAACCTGAAAGCACCATTAATCTACAACCTAGAGAAAATGTGAATTTTAAAGGAAACTAAAAACATACTTTTAATGCCTCAGATAGTAAATTTTTAATTAATAAATATATGATTATTCTGAGTATTTAAAAGCATAATGTAAATGCATTTACAGAGATTTTGGGGACAGAAATTAAAACATAGGAAGAGTGACATAAAAGATACAAGAATTATGTAGACCTTTTATTTATTTTTTTGTTCTTGTCGTCGTAGTTGTTGTTGTTTTCCTGCTTTCAAATCATTTTTTTAATCTTTATTAACTTGAGTATTTCTTATTTACATTTCGATTGTTATTCCCCTTCCCGGTTTCCAGGCCAACATCCCCTAACCCCCTCCCCCTCCCTTCTATATGGGCTTCCCTCCCCATCCTCCCCATTACCACCCTCCCCCAACAATCACGTTCACTGGGGGTTCAGTCTTGGCAGGACCAAGGGCTTCCCCTTCCACTGGTGCTCTTACTAGGCTGTTCATTGCTAGCTATGAGGTTGGAGCCCAGGGTCAGTCCATGTATAGTCTTTGGGTAGTGGCTTAGTCCCTGGAAGCTCTGGTTGGTTGGCATTGTTGTTCATATGGGGTCTCAAGCTCCTTCAAGCTCTTCCAGTCCTTTCTCTGATTCCTTCAACGGGGGTCCCGTTCTGAGTTCAGTGGTTTGCTGCTGGCATTCGCCTATGTGTTTGCTGTATTCTGGCTGTGTCCCTCAGGAGAGATCTATGTAAACCTTTTAAATAAATATAGCATTTACTTAGGTTTTCAGAAAAGTTTAGTTCTTCTTGTAGAAGCAGAAATCCATAAACCACTAAAAGTGTATAATTCATGAAATTAATTAACTGAAAACAATTATAAAAACATAAATGAAATTTTATCAAATACAATTTAAGTTAATGAATCAAATGATATTCATTCTAGTTCTTTTGATTAAATTGCATCAAATCTCAAGGCAAATAATTTAATATCACGGACATATTTTCTCTATTTGTGTAATATCTCCATGTCTCAGCAGTGCCAAGATTTAAATATTATATTAATGTTTCAGGAGAGAGGCTGATTTGTCATCTTCCCAGTGTTTCTGTCTGACAGTTTCCATAATCTTCACAGTTCCTCTACTTCCCAACCCTTCCTCAGAATTATCACTCCAAGATTAAACACTGCTGTAGCAAGTATATGTTCTCTTTCCCTGTGTAGGCAAAGGTGTTTCCATTGATGTCATTATTTTTCAATTGCAAATCAATGAATAGGATCTATGATATTTTCTTAACTTTCCAAAACAAGTTTTATTTTTACTAAATATTTTAATATAGATTTCTGAGACTGAAAACTGTGGTATGTAGCCTTAAAATTTTATGTGTGCCCTTTTTGACATATTGGCCAGTGCCCAGGCTGCTATTTTCTTAATGCAGCAAATATTATGTACTAGTATAACACTAAAGTAATTCTATCTATCCATCTATCTTTCTTTCTATCATCTATCTATCTATCTATCTATCTATCTATCTATCTATCTATCTATCTATCATTACATGACTTTCTGAAATAGAGCCAAGAAAATTAAGGAGACACCAGCAATGGCATCCTACCCTAAGTTTATTTGCAGCCCACTCAGATAATACAACATCTGCATTGAAGAATTCAAATCTATCAATAATGATAATTATGAATAAAACATCCAAGCATTTCAAGATTTAATGGAGACCAGAAGAGCTATTTAGGTGGATGAGTGATATAGTTCTAATGATTTCAAGTAGGTAATAATGACACATAAATTAAAAAAAAAAGCAAAAATAAGAGAATACACGTGTGTCAGATTCATTGTATGGATATATATATATATATATATATATATATATAATAATTTATTGAATTCTTGGTATATATCAGACATTTTTAAGTGTATGCGTGTACTAATTTAGTCACATATTACAGCAACCATAAAAAGCTGTTTGTAGGGAGATATAGAAAAGGAGGGAGAAGAGTAAGAAGAGTTCGTAAGCAAAGAGGAGAGAAATAGAATATATATAAAAGACT
The DNA here is from genome assembly GCF_011064425.1 of Rattus rattus. NCBI lineage: Eukaryota > Metazoa > Chordata > Mammalia > Rodentia > Muridae > Rattus > Rattus rattus. The sequence goes on along the minus strand of NC_046160.1, from coordinate 110,050,458 downwards.
GTATGAAAATCCACATCCAAGTTAAAATACAGAAACCTTTGATAAAGCGAAGTTCTTCATTATGGATGGTAATTATAGATATCTGGCAAGGTATAGTTTTGACTTTGTGCATTCTGGCATTTTTTGAGTTCTGCAGCAATTCTGAACTTCTTGTTTTCCCCCCTTTTCTTCCCTCTCCAGCTGTTACTAAACAACCATGGGTTTTCATAATCACACTCATTTTTTTTTAATCCAACCTCTTCTACTTCTTGCCCCAGCTGGTTGTTCCACTAACATCTAACCTTTACCTTCAATAGGTAACCTTGGAGGAAGGAATTAATGTCCGCTATTTGAGTGCTCATTTCTTTTTCCTACAGAGAATGTAACTAGCTTATTATATAGCCTCCAAAGTTTAATCTCTAAGGCCCTAGAAAGCCATCAGAAGACAGTTACTGGCCCACTTTTGCTTATAAAAATTTCCACAGTGGTTTCAGTTATTAGAACAGCTAAATTGTGCTCAAGTCACTTGTTAAAGTGCCCAGACTGTATGAGTCCTCTGCATGTGTGGAACCAATTCAACTCATTTGATCTTACAGTGCTCTATTGCTTCTGAGTAGAAACCTACTACCTCAGACATTCTACATGCAGTACAGAAATCGTTAACAGTTTTTTGAAACATACAATGGTAAATTGTGAGGAGGGTGGCATTTTATTTGAAAATTTTGTAAATTCCTCAGTAAAAACTATATATATAAATCATTGGAATAAAATGTGTATCTTTATTCTAATTAGGATATTACTTTAGGCTACAAGAAAAAAAAATAAGAGATGACTCCTTAAAAGTTTTAAATACATAAAACATAAGGTTTTATTATCCCAAAGAGAGACATTCTATTATGCAAATATATTAATTCAGTTGTGGGTGTGGAAACTAAACAGAAATAGATAAAGTTTAAATAAGGATTTTATGCTAAGGAATTGCTGAGGAAGATAATTACCCATTTGGTATTACATTGCATGCAGGTTTAAAACCATCTTCTTTTTCATATATATATATATATATATATATATATTAATGCAAATCATCTGCTATGACTCTAGATTTTTGAAGTTGCTATGGGAAGAATCATCATTTAGAGATAAATTCAGCAAACAGCATAAGCATTGCATTTGGAAATGGGTATAACACAGATGTGTTTGCTGTGAACCCCTATTTCCCTTCTATGAAAAAAGTAGGATAAAAATAAGTGAAGTCTTTGCTATGAATCCATATATTCAATGATGATTGCATCTTATACTTTATGAATATAAGTATATGTATTTGTGTGTACATATGTTCATCATTTTCATGACATAAATATAAACATGTGATTTATGAGGGGGATAGGAGTATATTATTAACTGAAAATTGAAGATTTCTACCAATCATTTTGTGCCTGTATTTTTATATTTTGTTTTTCCTATTAACTCGAAGAGATATTAAACCTTGAAGCTCTTTAATAATATAGATGTTTATGACGTCTTATTTTAGACAACTCAGCTGTAATTAGAAAATTACTCACAAATAATTTTATATCTCCTCAAATTGATATCAGACTTGTGACTCACCAATGTTCCTCCATCTATTGGAAACTTATGTAACGTAGACACAACCTTATACAAATACTATATGAGAATGATCTCAGTGAGGCTGACACTGACAAAGGTTTTTCTTTGACAAGCTTGGCTGACACAGCAAGACAGATTCCTGTGGGTTGTACAAGCCAAATTCTAGCTAATATTATATATATATATATATACATATGTATATATATATATATATATCACTGTGTAGTGCTTTGTATGGTAGCAATGCAGTTTTCACCCTAAGTAGGGCATGGTTTCTCTTCATTAGTGAGGATATTTGTCAGTGGCATCATTTTTTAGAAGTGACTGTGACTGTTAACAAGGGTAGGTCCCATTACTAGCTCTTCAGAATTTGACTAGCATATTACCTCAGCACTTGTCCTGTGCAGTATCTCCCATATGGGGCCTTTCCATCTCTCTTTCTCTATCATCTTTTCTCATTTTCCTTCATCTTTCTCAGCAGTACAGACAGACAGTACTATTTCTCTCATCTCAAGTCTGCCACTGTCCAAAGCACTTGTGTCAAGCTTTTGTCTCAGCACTTTCCTTCCTTTTTCAGCGAGACTCCTGGAAGGGTTGGATACTGAGTCTCTCCGACTTATCTCCACTCATTCTCTCTTGAACTTGTTTCAGTCAGACTTTTCCACTGAAACTGCTCCTCTCAAAGTCCCCTGTAACCTTCCCATCACTAAGCCGACCTCTACATTGTGAAACCACCTTTAGTTCTTGCCTTGTGTCACCTATTAGCAGCATGCAATAAAATTGATCACTTCCTCTGCCTTGAAATACTTTCTCAGTTGTCAGGATACTGCAGTCTCTCTGAGGCTCTGTGACTTTATTCTTTTCATTTTAGTCTCTTAATTTTGAAATGAGTCTGGTCTTAGTCCTTGTATCATTTATCTTTTATGTTTATAGTCATCTAACCACAGGGTTATACATACTAAAAAGCTCAGCATTCCTAAATGTATGTTATGCTTGCATTGGATTGCCACCTGCATAGGTAACATCTCTGCTCAAAGAGGGAATAGACATTTCAGGTACTACATTCCTCAAGTTGGGTTTCTGCTCCTTCTCCTCATCTGTATCCAAAACTCTCGGTTTCCTCAACCTCAGTAACAAACCATTCATTTCTACTTGAATCAAAGTATAACTCATGACTGACTCATAACTGACTCATAACTGGTCCTTTTAATTTGTGCACATTATCTATCTATTCCATTGGGAGATCCATCCCAAAATACTAATAGATTATGCACAAAAATGTTGAATTTTCATCTCTCTATAAATTTATCTTTCTAGGTCACAGCATTACTTCCTTTCCTGTGAAACATTTTCATGGTTCTCTAACAGGTTTCTACCTTGATTCTTGAAGTTTCCTCACTCTTAGTTCTAAACACAGCTGTATAATAAGTCATAAAAGTAGGTGGAGGTGTATTTTATTTCTGCTTAAAGATTCTAAAACCAAAGTTTTTGCTATATCCTAATTACTTGAGACCTTATGAGCCTGTTTATTTGTCAGAATTTATTTTTGGATGAATTTGCCACAGTTATTTGGATCAATTCAATTTACCCCTTCTAATAGTTCAAATATACCAGTAACACCCCTGTTCTGTATCCCTGTTTTTGCCTTCAAACTCTAAAAGCAGGCATGAACACATGTATTCTGTCATTTTCTTAATTTTCCTCACTCTTCCTTATTATCCTTATCCAACTATAAAGAATAATTTCACCTATTTTATTCATACCTAGTAATTTTGCATAATCCAACACACTGTGTCCTTCTCTTAACACATACCCCAGTAGAATGGAATCTTCTGGAATGGGTACATGTACCTAGTGTATAAAGCTACCAGTTTATTCTGGTTTGACTGAAAATTGTCCATACTTTTTCAATACAAAGTTCGTTCATTGAGTAGTTGTAGCTCTAAGAAAATATTAAAATTTTTGTTACTAGTTCATTAAACATTTGTTAAATAACAGAATGACAAAAGTGAACCTATAAATCTTATATAATACTTAGCTATTAATAATGAATGATTCAAGTATCATGGAATGGATGAAAATAATCATATCCAAAGATTCAAAGTTGTTTATTCAAACATAATTATGCACCATACATGAAATGGTACAGAACTATGAAAAACACTGTTAGAAATATTATTTATGGTTCCTTAATAATTATGTTATGGAGCATACTTGATTAGAACATGTTTATCTTTCTTGTTATAAAAGATATATATGAACACTGAATACAATTTTAATTACACAAGCATAGAAATTCAAGTACATAGATCCTAATTCATGGGAAACTATTGTCTTTAGTAAATGGAAACAGAGAATTCACTATATTGACTTAACCGATATTTCAATTAATAGGTATATGAAATTCCTATTATTGTATAAAAATTTAAGTCTCAAATTATTATTACAGGTTCATAGAATTATTGTCCCAATACATAGCATTTTGTTCATATATATATCTTGATGATTAAATTCTTTGTGTGCTTATAATAAATAAGATATTAATCAACATATAACAAAAATAATGTAGCTCTTCAATGCTTTCTTAAATTTACACTTAAATAATATAAATGTTCAAATCAAATATGCATTATCCTAAAGGAAAGAAAAAAGAGCTAAGCATTATTTTTAACTCAAAAAAAAAAAGGACATCATATAGGATGGGCTTATAGAAAGCCCTTTTAATAGTACTGTACTTATTTTTGTCATTTTAAGTATGAGGGTATGTGTCACAAAATTGCTTTTATCACCTTGTATAGCAGCAAATGACTTCAGATATTGGGAGTGATAGACCACATCTCAATCAACCATGACTAGATTAATAAAGAGATATGGACCTAGGCACATCAGATACATTAGAAAATTCCCCTTCCTAGTGCAGAAAAATGTAAAACAATATTAGCTAGTAGATATGACTCTTTTCTTTTTTTGATATCTCTATGAATATCTCTGACTATTTGGCTCTGAAAATCATCCCCAGTAAAAGCTCTTCCAGAAGGTCATATAAATATTTTGTCTACTTGATCAAAGGATAATGTAGTCTTTTGGACTATCATCGATTCATGGTATTCCATACATAAGCCAGAAGATTTGTGAAGAGTGTTTCATCATGGGGATGTAGCATTCACTCACAATATGTGGCCTGATTAACCAGTGACCAATCATGGGAACCAACTTTTAGAATTGAGAGAAGAAAGCTTGGAAAGATTAGACACATGAAGATGAACTGTCATGCCTATCACTGATGGCCTTGGAGAGGTCATGAATCAAACAGAGGAGAAATAATATGGACTTTATTTGGAGAAAGACTAAATTAGATATTTTTATAATTATTTAAATGATAATTAGTGGAACATATTTTAATAAAGCCCTACTTATACAATAATTATTGCCTATCTGTAATAGAAATTAGAATAACAAAGAGTTAAAATTTCATTCTTTGTTCAGGCAAGTCTGAGAAATTATACTATTGCTTACCTTCTATGAACACTGGAACAATGACCTAAAGAATATAGTCCATGTGAACTCCACTCAAGTATATATGATAATTCTAGGTATCCTGGAAGTTTGATATGAAAGATTATGCTCTTTATTCTCATTTATTCATACTAGACCATTCTATACATCTCTGCCTTAGAGGGTGTCTAGGAGGAATGCTGGAGACTGCATTTAGCAGACATGTTTCCTGCTGATTTCCAGATACGTTTTCCAAGGTAAATGCACCAATGACATATAATGGGGTAAGGGTAGACAGAAATACTGTTGTTTTTCTCCCATGCTCATTTTATAATCAAAATTACATCTATGGCAGGAGCTGAATCCTCACACATCTGGATCTCCATCTTTCAAAACTCTGCTGTCAAAAGACTCTGCAAACTCTATCTTCTTACATTTCTATTTTGCCTTTAGCTGTTAATTGCTTCCCTATGTTGTTAGCCATTACTATTTTACTCTCTTTTCTCCTTCAATGTTCCCTTCCTCTGGGAGGCAAGCAGCCTTTAGCTACTATTTCTGCCTCCATTTGCAAAGACCAAAGATAAATATTTGTCTTATTTTATCTCCTTAATATGTTTTAATTCTTACTTCTTCCTGTTAGGCCAGGAGACCTAAGCTATTAGGATTTGTTCTGACCCCAAGAGTTAGATGATTAGTGTAAAATGAGCTTAAATCATAATTGAACAGATGACTTATTAGAGTTATGTGAGTGTTGATAAAGGAGCACTATTTTCACACACACACACACACACACACACACACACACACACTTAATGCACTACAAATAGACTAGTTACTTTGTTTTTTTTTTACCTAAAATAGTTTCTACTTATTCTAGAGAATCAACTAATGTTACATGTTGTATTATAATACAAATTAAAGTTGTATAATGTACTAGGAATGATAAATCACCCTAAAGACTCAGATAAATACATTTTGCTAGGAATAGTAGAATGATATGACAAAATTCTACTGTGTAAAGTGATTTCAAAAATGACATTTACAAAAACATAAATAACTTAAATATATTTGTAGAGGCAGCATCATGCTAGAAGAAGCCTCTAACAGAAATGGCCATTGTCAGATAACAGAAAAAAGAAAGTTGTGTAACTATACATAAGATAATATATACCTCACACGTTAACTACTGTTGTCACCACGAAGCTTGTGGCTCTAATAACGCACTCTTTTTGAGCACTCTGAAAGCCCTGCTTAATATGGTTTTAAACATTTGCATTAAACTGCTTGAAATATGTCTTTTCATGGTGTTAGCCCTTTGCTTTTACCAGAGGTTCATCCAACATTATTAAACTTTAAAATTATACTATGACTTTTCATAAGTAGTGCAGTTATAGCCTCTGATTTATACAGCACTTTTCTGCCATAGAACCATTATAGCCTCATGCTCCAATTCAATTGTGCTTATGGTTAAATATATCAGGTGATGTAGACATGTGCATTAAATATGTATACACACACACACATATATATGTATATAAAATGTTATACATAATTTTCTTGATTTTTATAGAGAATATTTCTTGAAATAGTTCAGTGTGCATCAGGATTGAATTTCAAGAAGAATTTTAATACATCACGCGGTTTTTATACACAGGAACTTGTATATTTCAGAAGTTTCTCCCAATAGAAATCATTCTGCAGCATATTCTCCAATGCGTATGAGGCTCAATGTAAGATCTATATAAAGTCATCCACAAATTCTTCTAAAAGACACAGAAAAAATAAGTAAAAAATTAAATCCTACAAGTAGTTTTGTGTGCTAGTCTACCTACAATTGCCAAATTGATATACATTTCACATTCCTGTAATCTACTCTAGTTTTCTCCAGGTTTTTACATAAGACTGTAAGATTCAAAAGACTAAAGATAAACATATCATATAGTACAAACTTTAACCTTAAATCAATATCTGATATTGAAGCAATAAATAATTCCATCCTACGCAAATATTTCTCTGTTGGTTTCTTTGAATATATCAAGGAGATTTTCCTAAAATTATTCATGAGTGAAATTTACGGAACATAGCATTAAACTCACTGCCTCCTTTAATAGAGATTTTATAAGTTTACAACGAAATGAATCACAATAAAATATTTGACATTCACTATTTTTCTGAAAATTCAGACTTTGCATTCTAGTTCTCTAGTACCTTAAACATCATGGAGGGGGAATTTAGACTGTTATCAAAGCGCTAAAAGAGGGGAGATAGGAGGGGATCATCTACGTTAAAGTGTCTGCTTACCACAAGAAGTATTGTGGGAAAAGGCCCCAGATTCCAGGTTTACTATCACTTCATTCTGGAAATCTACAATTTTCTCAAGCCAAATGAAGATAACAACCATATAGAAGAGAAGGGGGAGAGGTTAGGGGGATGTTGGCCCGGAAACCGGGAAAGGGAATAACAATCGAAATGTAAATAAGAAATACCCAAGTTAATAAAGATGGAGGAAAAAAAAAGATTATGATCATTCTGTCTTATTCCAGTTTTTTTCTCTAAATCGAGATTTTTGGCAGTAATCATTTGCTGTTTGCATATTCCTAGCATGTCTGCGAATGTATCCCCTGAGTTACGAACTCCTGAGAGGTAGCAAGCTTTCATTGTAAATAGACTGATCGCGGAAGAAAAATAAACCTGCCAGTGCCGCTGCTACATATCAGTTGTGTATATGAGTTGCTTCTAACCTAAAGCTGAAATCACTTCTGAAATGAGATAATTTAGATCATCTAGTTCACTGTATATTACGAATTCGTCATAATGTGTGAAATTGCTGTAGGTTTTTTGTTTAATTTTTTTTCTCTTAGTGTTGACATTTTTTTTTTTTTTTTTTTTACAAACTGCATTTATTTTTTCTTATTTTCATTTCTTTTTTTTATTTTTTTTTTTTTTATTAACTTGAGTATTTCTTATTTACATTTCGAATGTTATTCCCTTTCCCGGTTTCCGGGCAAACATCCCCCTCCCCCCTCTCCTTCCTTATGGGTGTTCCCCTCCCAACCCTCCCCCCATTGCCGCTCTCCCCCCAACAGTCTAGTTCACTGGGGGTTCAGTCTTAGCAGGACCCAGGGCTTCTCCTTCCACTGGTGCTCTTACTAGGATATTCATTGCTACCTATGAGGTCAGAGTCCAGGGTCAGCCCATGTATAGTCTTTAGGTAGTGGCTTAGTCCCTGGAAGCTCTGGTTGCTTGGCATTGTTGTACATATGGAGTCTCAAGCCCCTTCAAGCTCTTCCAGTTCATTCTCTGATTCCTTCAACGGGCGTCCCGTTCTCAGTTCAGTGGTTTGCTGCTGGCATTCGCCTCTGTATTTGCTGTATTCTGGCTGTGTCTCTCAGGTTCGATCTACATCCGGCTCCTGTCGGTCTGCACTTCTTTGCTTCATCCATCTTGTCTAATTGGGTGGCTCTATATGTATGGGCCACATGTGGGGCAGGCTCTGAATGGGTGTTCCTTCAGTCTCTGTTTTAATCTTTGCCTCTCTCTTCCCTGCCACGGGTATTCTTGTTCCCCTTTTAAAGAAGGAGTGAAGCCTTCACATTTTGATCATCCGTCTTGAGTTTCATTTGTTCTAGGCCACTAGGGTAATTCAAGCATTTAGGCTAATAGCCACTTATCAGTGAGTGCATACCATGTATGTCTTTCTGTGATTGGGTTAGCTCACTCAGAATGATATTTTCAGTTCCAACCATTTGCCTCTGAATTTCATAAAGTCGTTGTTTTTGATAGCTGAGTAATATTCCATTGTGTAGATGTACCACATTTTCTGTATCCATTCCTCTGTTGAAGGGCATCTGGGTTCTTTCCAGCTTCTGGCTATTATAAATAAGGCTGCGATGAACATAGTGGAGCACGTGTCTTTTTTATATGTTGGGGCATCTTTTGGGTATATGCCCAAGAGAGGTATAGCTGGATCCTCAGGCAGTTCAATGTCCAATTTTCTGAGAAACCTCCAGACTGATTTCCAGAATGGTTGTACCAGTCTGCAACCCCACCAACAATGGAGGTGTTCCTCTTTCTCCGCATCCTCGCCAGCATTTGCTGTCACCTGAGTTTTGATCTTAGCCATTCTCACTGGTGTGAGGTGAAATCTCAGGGTTGTTTTGATTTGCATTTCCTGATGACTAAAGATGTTGAACATTTCTTTAGGTGTTTCTCAGCCATTCGGCATTCCTCAGCTGTGAATTCTTTGTTTAGCTCTGAACCCCATTTTTTTAATAGGGTTATTTGTCTCCCTGGGTCTAACTTTTTGAGTTCTTTGTATATTTTGGATATAAGGCCTCTATCTGTTGTAGGATTGGTAAAGATCTTTTCCCAATCTGTTGGTTGCCGTTTTGTCCTGACCACAGTGTCCTTTGCCTTACAGAAGCTTTGTAGTTTTATGAGATCCCATTTGTCGATTCTTGATCTTGAGCATAAGCCATTGGTGTTTTGTTCAGGAAATTTTTCCAGTGCCCATGTGTTCCAGATGCTTCCCTAGTTTTCTTCTATTAGTTTGAGTGTGTCTGGTTTGATGTGGAGGTCCTTGATCCACTTGGACTTAAGCTTTGTACAGGGTGATAAGCATGGATCGATCTGCATTCTTCTACATGTTGACCTCCAGTTGAACCAGCACCATTTGCTGAAAATGCTATCTTTTTTTTTTTCCATTGGATGGTTTTGGCTCCTTTGTCAAAATCAAGTGACCATAGGTGTGTGGGTTCATTTCTGGGTCTTCAATTCTATTCCATTGGTCTATCTGTCTGTCTCTGTACCACTACCATGCAGTTTTTATCACTATTGCTCTGTAATACTGCTTGAGTTCAGGGATAGCGATTCCCCCAGAAGTCCTTTTATTGTTGAGCATAGTTTTAGCTATCCTGGGTTTTTGTTATTCAGATGAATTTGCAAATTGTTCTGTCTAACTCTTTGAAGAATTGGATTGGTATTTTGATGGGGATTGCATTGAATCTGTAGATCGCTTTTTGGCAGAATGGCCATTTTACTATATTAATCCTGCCAATCCATGAGCATGGGAGATCTTTCCATCTTCTGAGGTCTTCTTCAATTTCTTTCTTCAGAGTCTTGAAGTTCTTGTTGTACAAATCTTTTACTTGCTTGGTTAAAGTCACACGAGGTACTTTATATTATTTGGGTCTATTACGAAGGTGTCGTTTCCTAATTTCTCTCTCGGCTTTTTTCTTTTGTGTAGAGAAGGCTACTGATTTATTTGAGTTAATTTTTATACCCAGCCACTTTGCTGAAGTTGTTTATCAGCTTTAGTAGTTCTCTGGTGGAACTTTTGGGATCACTTAAATATACTATCATATCATCTGCAAATAGTGATATTTTGACTTCTTCTTTTCGATCTGTATCCCTTGACCTCCTTTTTGTTGTCTGATTGCTCTGGCTAGAACTTCAAGAACTATATTGAATAAGTAGGGAGAGAGTGGGCAGCCTTGTCTAGTCCCTGATTTTAGTGGGATTGCTTCAAGTTTCTCTCCATTTAGTTTAATGTTAGCCACTGGTTTGCTGTATATGGCTTTTACTATGTTTAGGTATGGGCCTTGGATTCCTATTCTTTCCAGGACTTTTATCATGAAGGGTGTTGAATTTTGTCAAATGCTTTCTCAGCATCTAATGAAATGATCATGTGGTTTTGTTCTTTTCAGTTTGTTTATATAATGGATCCGTTGATGGTTTTCCGTATATTAAACCATCCCTGCATGCCTGGGATGAAGCCTACTTGATCATGGTGGATGATTGTTTTGATGTGCTCTTGGATTCGGTTTGCCAGAATTTTGTTGAGTATTTTTTAAATCAATGTTCATAAGGGAAATTGGTCTGAAGTTCTCTTTCTTTGTTGGGTCTTTGTGTGGTTTAGGTATAAGAGTAATTGTGGCTTCATAGAAGGAGTTCGGTAGTGCTCCATCTGTTTCAATTTTGTGGAATAGTTTGGATAATATTGGTATGAGGTCTTCTATGAAGGTCTGATAGAATTCTGCACTAAACCCGTCTGGACCTGGGCTCTTTTTGGTTGGGGAGTCCTTTAATGACTGCTTCTATTTCCTTAGGAGTTATGGGGTTGTTTAACTGGTTTATCTGTTCCTGATTTAACTTCGGTACCTGGTATCTGTCTAGGAAATTGTCCATTTCCTGCAGATTTTCAAGTTTTGTTGAGTATAGGCTTTTATAGTAAGATCTGATGATTTTTTGAATTTCCTCTGAATCTGTAGTTATGTCTCCCTTTTCATTTCTGATTTTGTTAATTTGGACACACTCTCTGTGTCCTCTCGTTAGTCTGGCTAGGGGTTTATCTATCTTGTTGATTTTCTCAAAGAACCAACTTTTGGTTCTGTTGATTCTTTCTATGGTCCTTTTTGTTTCTACTTGGTTGATTTCGGCTCTGAGTTTGATTATTTCCTGCCTTCTACTCCTCCTGGGTGTATTTGCTTCTTTTTGTTCTAGAGCTTTTAGGTGTGCTGTCAAGCTGCTGACATATGCTCTTTCCTGTTTCTTTCTGCAGGCACTCAGCGCTATGAGTTTTCCTCTTAGCACAGCTTTCATCGTGTCCCATAAGTTTGGGTATGTTGTACCTTCATTTTCATTAAATTCTAAAAAGTTTTTAATTTCTTTCTTTATTTCTTCCTTGACCAGGTTATCATTGAGTAGAGCATTGTTCAATTTCCACGTATATGTGGGCATTCTTCCCTTATTGTTATTGAAGACCAGCTTTAGGCCGTGGTGGTCCGATAGCACGCATGGGATTATTTCTATCTTTCTGTACCTGTTGAGGCCCGTTTTTTGTCCAATTATATGGTCAATTTTGGAGAAAGTACCATGAGGAGCTGAGAAGAAGGTATATCCTTTTGTATTAGGGTAGAACGTTCTATAATTATCCGTTAAGTCCATTTGGCTCATGACTTCTCTTAGTCTGTCTACGTCTCTGTTTAATTTCTGTTTCCATGATCTGTCCATTGATGAGAGTGGGGTGTTGAAGTCTCCTACTATTATTGTGTGAGGTGCAATGTGTGTTTTGAGCTTTAGTAAGGTTTCTTTTTTACATTATGTAGGTGCCCTTGTATTTGGGGCATAGATATTTAGGATTGAGAGTTCATCTTGGTGGATTTTCCTTTGATAAATATAAAGTGTCCTTCCTTATCTTTTTTTTTTTTTTTTTTGATGACTTTTAGTTGAAAATTGACTTTATTTGATATTAGAATGGCTACTCCAGCTTGCTTCTTCCGACCATTTGCCTGGAAAGTTGTTTTCCAGCCTTTCACTCTGAGGTAGTGTCTGTCTTTGTCTCTGAGGTGTGTTTCCTGTAGGCAGCAGAATGCAGGGTCCTCGTTGCGTATCCAGTTTGTTAATCTATGTCTTTTTATTGGGGAGTTGAGGCCATTGATGTTGAGAGATATTAAGGAATAGTGATTATTGCTTCCTGTTATATTCATACGTGGATGTGTTATGTTTGTGTGCTTTTCTTCTCTTTGTTTTGTTGCCAAAACGATTAGTTTCTTACCTCTTCTTGGGTATAGCTTGCCTCCTTATGTTGGGCTTTACCATTTATTATCCTTTGTAGTGCTGGATTTGTAGAAAGATATTGTGTAAATTTGGTTTTGTCATGGAATATCTTGGTTTCTCCATCTATATTAATTGAGAGTTTTGCAGGATACAGTAGCCTGGGCTGGCATTTGTGTTCTCTTAGGGTCTGTATGACATCAGTCCAGGATCTTCTGGCCTTCATAGTTTCTGGCGAAAAGTCTGGTGTGATTCTGATAGGTCTGCCTTTATATGTTACTTGACCTTTTTCCCTTACTGCTTTTAATATTCTTTCCTTATTTTGTGCGTTTGGTGTTTTGACTATTATGTGACGGGAGGTGTTTCTTTTCTGGTCGAATCTATTTGGAGTTCTGTAGGCTTCTTGTATGCCTATGGGTATCTCTTTTTTTAGGTTAGGGAAGTTTTCTTCTATGATTTTGTTGAAGATATGTACTGGTCCTTTGAGCTGGGAGTCTTCACTCTCTTCTATACCTATTATCCTTAGGTTTGATCTTCTCATTGAGTCCTGGATTTCCTGTATGTTTTGGACCAGTAGCTTTTTTTTTCCAGCTTTACATTATCTTTGACAGTTGAGTCAATGATTTCTATGGAATCTTCTGCTCCTGAGATTCTCTCTTCCATCTCTTGTATTCTGTTGGTAAAGCTTGTATCTACAGCTCCTTGTCTCTTCTTTTGGTTTTCTATATCCAGGGTTGTTTCCATGTGTTCTTTCTTGATTGCTTCTATTTCCATTTTTAATTCCTTCCACTGTTTGATTGTGTTTTCCTTAATTCTTTCAGGGATTTTGTGTCTCCTCTCTATGGGCTTCTACTTGTTTATTTATGTTTTCCTGGAATTCTTTCATGCATTTTTGCGATTCCTCTCTGTAGGCTTCTACTTGTTCTCTAAGGGAGTTCATCATGTCTTTCTTGAAGTTCTCCAGCATCATGATCAAATATGATTTTGAATCTAGATCTTGCTTTTCTGGTGTGTTTGGATATTCCATGTTTGTTTTGATGGGAGAATTGGGCTCCGATGGTGCCATGTAGTCTTGGTTTCTGTTGCTTGGGTTCCTGCGCTTGCCTCTCGCCATCAAATTATCTCTAGTGTTACTTTGTTCTGCTATTTCTGACAGTGGCTAAACTGTCCTATAGGCCTGTGTGTCAGGAGTGCTGTAGACCTGTTTTCCTCTCTTTCAGTCAGTTATGGGGACAGAGTGTTCTGCTTTCGGGCGTGTAGTTTTCCTTTCTACAGGTCTTCAGCTGTTCCTGTGGACCTGTGCCTTGAGTTCTGGGGCAAGTCACTTGCAGCAGATAAGTTAGTCTTACCTGTGGCCCCGAGGCTCGAGTTCGCTCGCGGGGTTCTGCCCATGGGCTCTCCACGGTGGCAGCGACCGGGAAGATCTCGCCGCCTCTTCGGGAGCCTCCGTGCCAGGGTTCAGATGGCCTCCGGTGTTTTCCTCCGGTCTGTTTCCTTCAGGATCCGGCGGTGTCTCAGGCAGGGCTCCTGCTGCTCCTGGGCCCTCCCCCACAGGAACCCAGAGGCCTTGTACAGTTTCCTCTTGGGTCAGGGATGTGGGCAGGGGTGGGCAGTGTTGGTGGTCTCTTCCGCTCTGCAGCCTCAGGAGTGCCCACCCGACCAGGCAGTAAGGTATCTCTCCCACGGGTTCCTAGTGTTGACATTTTTAAATTATGTTTTTAAAGTGATGCTTCACAAAAGTAACATTTAGTTTAGCACCACACCATTACTCTGGGTGCAAATATTTGGCTTTTTGTATGAAATATGGTGAAACTTCTAACAAATTTATTCCACGCATGAGATTTAAAAATCTTGTAGTGTTTTACATTTTTGCACTGAAATTGCTATCGCTCTTTACCATGGTGCTTTTTATGTTGGTGCTTTCATGTTCTATTTAGTAATTCTATAATTGTTATCAAGATTGTATGCTGAATTAGTCTTCTAATGTTTCTGTTTTGGAGTACAGAATCCTTTACACTTTCCTTAGTTTTCCACCCATCGAAATCTGACACTGTCATCTACCAACTTTGGATATGTGTTGAAGATTTAAGAAAACGTAATCAAACAATATAAGACAAATTTTCATGACTCCAGTTACTAAAACATTTAGAGCAAAAAGTTTATTTTTTAGTAAGAAGAATACTCAAGGGCACAAGTTTTCTTCAATAAAATCATTTTACAGAAAATAATCAATCTATTTTTTCTAGCAAGCTCAAGATTGGTTATGTGTTAAATAGTTTGGGAATGGTTAATTCGCCAAAGATGAAGAAAATAGATGTAAATTCCTTCTCCTTTTATATTTATAATTATATTTATATTTATATTTATATTTATTATTATTATTATTATTATCTTGAGCTTTAGGCAGCAGAGCCTGTTAGTGAATTACTGGAAGAAAATCCTCTCATAAAAAAGAAACATTCTAAAAACAGTATTTTCATTCACTCTGTCTTTCAGTACATAACAGCCACTAAGTCCACCCATTACCACTAGGCAATTCCACATCCCAAAACTGTCAGACACATAAAGGCTCTCCATTATTGTATGATATTACTCTAAGAATGTGCTAATCAATAGGTTTGAGCTGGTACTTTTCTTTTTTTTTTTTTTTTTTTTTTTTTTTTTTTTCGGAGCTGGGGACCAACCCAGGGCCTTGCCCTTCCTAGGCAAGCGCTCTACCACTGAGCTAAATCCCCAACCCTTACTTTTTCTTCTTTGCCCAAGCAAGCAGCTACTTTTCAAGGCTTACGTCACTTGAGCGTTTTGTGTCTGTGAAATAAACTGTCAGAATGAAAAGGTAGAGCACGTGAGGGCAATGGTTTTCTGACATAGATAATATGTCAAGAAATACTTCATCATTCTTTCCTTGTCTACTTCTCTTACTTTGTTTATTCCAGTGTTTTTAGGAGAAAGTTATTGCACAATGTAGGGAATAAAACTTTTAACATTTTTAAGAACCGTGAGAAGAATGAGGAAATTGTTAAATATCTTACTTGGAAAAATGGTAATAGAGAAAGCTTTTGATAAAGTAACCAGGGCTATGAAGATGTTTTCATGAGTTAAACATTAATCACATAGATTCACCATGTAATACTGAGCTTTCTTACCAGATATGCACTTGTATTTTTGCATAGTATCTGAACATGCAATCAGTCTATGGGGAAAAAGAACAAAAATCACAAATATGAGAATGTTACCTAGTTTCATTAAACTACTCATTTAATTCATTCATTCAAATAGTATTTTCTCTATTCAAAAAATATTTCCAAATTTATCCTAGCACCTTAATTAGAGAACTGTGTGTTTAAAAAATGGCTAGTGAAACACATGGGAGTGTCATTAAATGATGAAAGACTTTATGAAGGGGACTGTTAGACGTTCAAGTGAGTCTCCAACTTTACTAATGGCGAGGTCCTCCATGATTACAGTAAGGGTCTATTTCAGAATAATATGCAAAATTATTTCCATTACTAATTCTTCATTTTAAATAAGAATAGAATTCACAATCAATTTTGAATGTTAAAGGATTGATAAAATTTATAAACATCATAAAAGTATCTTAAAATCAGTACACTGCACATAAAAACTCAGTGAACCTGGCATTTATATAATCATGACATATTAATCTTTTTAGGACCTTGTTATTATGTTACCTAGATTCCACTGCTGCCTTTAAGTGCCAAGTGACTTATAATATTGGTAAATTGAAGGAAAATGAGACTTTTTAAAAATTAAAATATTATAGAGATTCAAAATATTACATAGTCCAATAATTTTGTGTCCTCTACTTTGCATAAACATGATGACACATTTTCATGGTCCTTGCCAGGAATATAGAGTCAAGAAAAAAGATTCAATTTTGCAAAATATGCCTTTGTTTAGAGCAGTCTAGGGCCTGGAGAGGATTCAGGGTTTAAGAAGGCATTCTACTCTAGCACAGAATTAGATTCAGTTTACAGCACCTGTTTTTGGTTGTTTACAAATACAGTAGCTAAAGCTTGAGAGGATCTAATACACTCTTTTGGTTTTTGTGGACACCCACAATTTTGTTTGCATGAATACAGGCATACACATACATGTACATAAATAATAATAGTTTGTATCTTAAATATTAATATAATTATATTTTACACTTCCCTTTCATCCTTTGACACCTCCCCATATATCCCATGTACATGCCCTGCTCTCCTTCATACTCATGTTATTTTTAAAAAACTTTTTACATGCATATATGTAAATACATACATATTCTTACTAATTACCTGTTCAGTCTATACAATGTTACCTCAATGTATGTTTTCATTGCTGGCCATTTGCACTGAACATTCAACTGATGTGTTCTTTCCTGAGGAAGACTAGTTCTCCAAGTCCCAGGTTTCTTTGGTTGCCTATAATTCTTTGTGTATGGTTGAGATATCATGAGCTTGCGGTCTTGCATGGATATTGATGTCATTTGTTTGGACTGTCATGTTGGTGAGAATCTATGAGTGTCCTCTTCAGCATTACTAGGATACATAATCTCACAGCAAACTCTGGAATTCTCTGGCTCTTAGAACCAGAATATCCTGTCTTCTGCTGTGTTTTCTGTGCCTTAAGTGCAGGAGTGCTTTGTCAATGTTGTCCATTGGGACTAAGTTCTACAACTCTATATTTTGATGGTGGGTGTTTTCCATAGGGTTCTTAATCTGTCACAGAAAGAAATTTCCATCATGAGAGCTGAGGACTGCACTTATATGTGAGTAGAAGAACAAATAATAGAATGCAGTTAGGGTCTATGTTGCTTTGGTAAATTATTGATTATATATTCTTCTCCAATAACCACGAATTCATTGGCACTAAGTAGTTTGCTGGGCTCCTGATACCAGACATAATTTTCTCCTATTGAGTCAATCTTAGGTCAAATTAAGGAGCTATTTATTGGTTACTACCAAGGTATGTGTGCTATTACTGTACCATTATAATTGTTATATCATACTCTTGGATAATGTGGTTCATAACATTATAACTGGGTAGGAATGCTCCTTGCCTGCCCCCTTTGAAAGCCTGCCTGGTGCATTCTGGTCCCATGGAAACTAGTCCTTTGGAAGGGGACATTCAATCATTTCCTGCTTAGAGGTCTTTGGGCTCTGTTACTTAAGTATATGCTAATACTATTTTTAAAAAGCTGTCCAAATAAGTCTATCAGTTTTTAACTGTATACCAAAGAAGGTACAAAGTTCAGGGATATTAAGGGGGCAAATAATCACTGATAGTTTGATGTAGGTAAATGTTATCGTTCCTCTACAAATGACATTTACTCTTACTTATGATTAAATCACAGAACAGTAGGCATGTGTGCGAGAGTGTGTGTGTGTGTGTGTGTGTGTGTGTGTGTGTGTGTGTGTGTGTGTTAGCCTGTGACAGGTAAGAGTGCAAGCCGTAGATATTAAACACACAGAAGTTTGTAGAAGGGAATTACAGTCTAAGCAATGTCTCTAACAAGAGCTAAGTAAGAAAACCACGTTACTACCACCATCTTGGCCACATTTCAGTAAGAATTGTAAAGGAAGTATTTTCCCCTGTTGAATTCATAATCACCCTATGTTTGACACTTAGTCTAAATGGTAACAGCGCAAATGAAAGCTGTAACCTATTGGGAAAGACTTACGATAAATATACAAACACAGTTCAATCGAGGGAACAGAACGTGATGCCTGATATTTCAAAGCTCACCCCAAAAGGAAGCATAGAGCTAATGAAGTCTGGATTCAATTTAAAAATGCTCTGAGGATTTGACCATCTGGTAACGGGAGAAAAAATCAAGGAGAAAAAGTGAATGAACCATGTTCCCTCTGATGCTCAGTGGCTTTGTTACCTAATAAAGAGGACTGTCAGATTTTCTGTTCCTGGTGATACTACAGATTAAATGTTTCACAATGTGGTGCTCAAATATTGGCAAAGCCTAAAATAAACACTGAGATACATTGTTTTCCTGGCATGAAGAGCCTTGGATAGAAACAAAACCAAAGCAGGTAAACAGTGAGGGTAAGAGACCTGAATACTCTGTGTGTGGGTGTTTAAATGCAGACGGCCGTAAGTACTTAAATCTATTGCTATTTAATTTCTTATAAAAATTGGCATAACATTTAAAGAATAAATTATACATGAGTCCATGAACTGCTATTGTAGGCACAACATTTTATATGTTTAACCCACATTTCTCTTTTTGACCCCCATATGTTTGTGTTTGATGTGCTTCTGTGGGTTTATATGGGTGGGGTCCTAAAAGGTGCAGAGGTTTACATGAACACATGTGTAGAGGCCAGAGGTCATCATTAGGTTTTCCCCTTTGAGCTTTACTTACAGTACCTTCTGTATAATATAGTTATTACCAATTTAGCCAGCTTGATCCAGGAACGCACTCTGTGTGCCTCCCGAGTGTTGGCATTTTAGATTGCCACTGGTCCAGCATGCTATGATCTTCCCTTTTGATTGATGACTGCTTTATACTCTGATTCATATCCTCATATACTTCAATTTGGAACTTTTCCTTTCATACTTATGCATAAATTAAAATCTACATAGTATTACTGTGTTTGAGACTAAATAAAACATAGGCATATGTTAGAGAATTTCTTGTATTTTTTATAAATATTGATTATTACTATTTTTACTTTTTGTATTTCCTTTACTATATATATAATAAAGAATATATATAGTATAGAATATATATATTCTGATTCTGCTTTCCTTACTGCCATCTGCTCTCAGATCTTCCCCATCTTCTCTTCTAATCAAACCCACACCTTTTCTGTGTCTAGTTAGAAAACAACTAAGCATAGACTTAATAATAATAATAATAATAATAATAATACTATCAGAAAAATAAAACAAGTTATAATATGATGAAATAAACACAAGAAAAAGATCCAAAGAAAAATCCCAGGAAACTCATATAGTTACATTAACACACACAACTACACACTCTACAATTCCACTAAATCATGAAATCAGAAGCCATAGGCAAATGACCTGTAAAGGTTAAAATACCCTGACACAACATTACAAAACTCACCAAATAACCATTGATTTGATATTGTATTGACCATCTCCTGATGGACATCGTGCCTTCCCTTAGAAATTCTTTCTATCCCTAACAATGTTCCTATGGAGAAAATTATTTTTTTCTTATTTATTTATTTATTTATTTATTTATTTATTTATTTAACATTGCAATAGTAGCTCCATTCCCTGCTCTCCACCCAGTCACAGCTTTACAAGTCCCTCCCTCCTTTAGTCCCTCCCCTTCTTCTCGGAGAAAGGATTTTTTCTCTTTGGGTATCAGCCAGCCCTTGAACACCTAGTTTCAGAAGAACTAAATACATGCTCTCCAACTGATGCCTAACCAGGCAGTTCAGTTAGGGAAAGGGGATCATCTTCCCCTGTGGCAGGCAACTGACTCAGAGACAGTCCACACTCCACTAGTTAGGGGACCTACCTGAAGACCAAGCTGCACATCTGCTACAAATGTGTAGGATGTCTGCATGCTCTTGGTTGGTGGTTCAGTTTCTGTGATTTCCCCATGAACCCTGGTTCGTTGACTCTAGAGGTCTTATGGTATCTTTGATGATTCCTGCTTCTTTACTCTTATTCCCTACTCTTACACAAGACTCCCAAAGCTCTGCCTGATGTTTAATTGTGGGTTTCTGTCTCCTGTTCTATCCATTGCTGAATGCAGACTCGCAGGAGGCAGTTATGCTAGGTTCTTGTCTGCAAAAATAGCAGAGTAAAATGAATAGCATCAGGAGTCAGCTCTTTCACATAGGATGGGTCTCGACTTGGATCAGTAATCTGTTGAACATTCCCTCAATCTTTGCTTCATCCTTATCTTTGCAAATCTTATTGGCACATTTGAAGTTGAAGATTTTGTGGGTGGGTTAATGTACCCAAAATGTGTCCTGCCTATAAGGATGTGGCCACTTCAGTCTCCATATCCCCTCCTGGTAGAACTCTCTCTTCTCATCCCTCTCCTACCCATCTCTTCCGTATCTGTTCCCCCATCCCAGGTCCCCTCCTCTCCCCCTCCCACCAAGTTTCTTCTGTCCATCCACCTTCAATGACTATCAGGTTTCCCACTCTGAGTGGGATTCACACACCCTCCACAGACCCAAAGTGCTTGGGTAATGACAAAACTGTCCTGGTGTTTTGCGAGCGTTGATCAATTGGAGATTGCTTCTGGATTAAGGATGGAGGCTGGCATCCACTTCTCCCCTCAGTGCTAGGACCCCATCTGGTGAAGCAACACTCAAATCCTCTAGAACATTCATTGCAGAATTTACAGAACAACAGCATGAAGATTACCTAGTTATACAGCATAGTATTAATGACCATATTATAGCATAATCAAAGAATAACATGTACGTGGCATTCACAGTGAATGGCATTCACATTATGTAATGTCAGTGATTTCTCTGTAATTATGCCTATCAAAATGGATGAACTCAAATCTCTGTTGCTCAAAAAAAAAACAATTTACAGATGCAAACATAACCCATAAATCATATTGAGTAAATAGTATCTACACGGATGGTGACAAAATAAACAAATAAACAAACCACAAATATTTATAAACAACCTAGGTATATAAGGATAAGAAGACAAAATGACCAACATGAGGTTCTCTTGTTCTGCATAACAGCTTGTAATCAAGGTAATGAGCTGGTAAGTTTACATTTATTACCATTCTCTAAAGTGCTCACACAAGGTAAATATATGCTGCTCTGCATGTAGTTCATATTAGACATTTATATAAATTTATCTGTAAGCACAATGTATGTAGTATTAAAGATGTTTCACTTTCAACTGTTTCAGAAGTTGCACAGGCAAACAATGAAAGACACTTGTTGTAGATTCCTCTCATAACAATTGACATCCTTGCTGGGAATGTTAGACCATAACTCTTGACCTTGTCTACTGAGACAATGAGGCAGGAGGATCACAAGATTTAAAACTTCTCAAGCAATTCTGAAGATATTCTTAAAATTAATGGAAAATAAATTAGATCTCATCTCAGCAATAAAAGTTTTGTTCAGAACTCATGTAGCTATGGATCCTTTCTCAGTAGGAAAAAAATAGCAAAAGAAAGTACTATAGTTCCTGAAAAGAGCACCCGTTATTCCGAGCACATGCATCCTCATGGAGCCATATGATCCAGCAAAGGCTCAAAGGGATATTTCAGTATCAGGCACAAGTATCAGTGCCTGCATGTTTGAAACACAGAGGCAAAGCACATCATTAGAGACAATACGTTAGCTAGCAACCAAGTTCTATAATTCTATGGGTAAAAGGACTAAAAATGTATTGACTGATTTGATTATATGATAAGAAATTTACATTATTAGTAAGATAGTTGAACAAATAAATATCTAGTGCCTCTTTCTCTGCCACACCTTCCCTCTACAAAACACACACACACACACACACACACACACACACACACACACTTTCAAAAGCATTAATTGTTCTTTATAAAATTTCTTCGAGGGAAAAAATTTTCACTGAAACATTGGCTGTGGTTACCCAATATAAAACAACAATAACAATATCTTTAAAATATGCTGTAAATTTGATGATTGTCAGGAGAACAATTTCGATGACAGATGTTTCAGTGTTTGTTTTTAAAGAATTACTCTTATTTTACATTTTTAAAGACGAGTAGAATCTGATTTTCACCTTAAATAATATAATACAGAGAGAAAAAATGGAGGGCAATTAGAACTTGTGAGGAGCAACACGGAAATCTGAGAATAATATAGGTCTTATCTCTAACGTCCATCTTCAGTATGTATTTGTCGTTTGTTCAGAGCCAAAGGAAATGGACCGCACAACTGTTTCTAGATTTAACAAGGTATAATTGATATGTAATTGTACATATTGTATACAGATTGTCATACATTTTTATACTTGCTTCTGGAATTGCTACACCACAGAGTAATTAAATTTTTAGGCTTTTGATCAACTTCTATATTGTTCTATTTGAATTGCAGTGGGCAGCACGAATTGGACTTAGTTTGAGATTAAAATAGAGGCTATGAAGATGGGGTGGGGTCGTGATTAAGGAGACTGGGATGAGGGGAGACTTGGGAAGTACAAGGTGAATATGGATGAATTATATTGTTAGGGATTCTCATAGACTTGCCACAAATATTTTAAAAATAAATGTTTCTAATTGAATTTTGGCAAAGATCATAGAAACAGGACATTTTCTTCTTCTCTTTCTCTCGATCCCTCCCTCTCCCTCTGACCCTCCCCATCCTTCTCACCTCCTCCTCCTCCTCCCCTTCTCTCTGAAAATGTGATAAATGAGACAGAAACTCTCTTCCTATTTCTTCCACATCATAATTGCTACAGTTCCAGTCTCTTCTTCCCTCTCAGTAACAGTAATGTGATCTCCGAACCATATTATCATAGCAGTTCATAGCACCTATGTTTTGCACTCTAATCAGACTTGTAAAGGGAGTCAGCTCTCAGGAGCATTGTCACACTTAATGATTCCTAGCCTCTCTTTAGGCATCAGCTCATAATTACACATTTTTATTGTTATGATGGCCATCATGACGATTATTTATTAACACTCACAAAAGAGGCTTATGGGATTTTTAGGCTAATTTAGTTTGACCTTCACTTTGTAATACCATCAACTATGCTTTGATTGCCAGCTGTTGGTATTCCAACACACCTGCCAAGATTTAGGTTGTCATGTAAGAAACTTTGGAAGTTCTTTGAAAGATTAAACATGACTGTCTTCTGTGGTTCAACATTTCTCCTCTCTATTATATTCACAGAAATTTAAAGTATATTCCTATAAATATCAGTATGGAATTTCTTAGCTATATTACTCATAAAGGGGTGTATATAGATGCAAGTTTTCAATGACAGAAGAAAAGATTAAATAGAAGTGCAATATTAATTCAATAGACTATTAGTTGCCTCTAAATATGCTAAAATAATTACTTGCATTCAGGACAACTCTTAGATAAAGGATATATATATATATATATATATATATATATATATATATATATATCTCCAGTCACACACACACACACACACACACACACACACACATATATATATATATATATATATATATATATATATATATAAACATTTTTATGAGACATCTGGAAGAGGTAAAAGAAAGGACAATGAAATTATATCAGTGGTTAAATTGGCAAGTACATAAGTAGTTTTCTCTCACCCTACCACCTATGGTCACAGAATGTGTTTTGGGAGATGATGATGAAAATTCCATAAAATTAGGTTGTGATGATGGTTATATAATCCTATTTATATATTGGAAACTAAATATTTACTTTCCATGTAGGTGACTTCATGAACTGTAAATTGCATCCTTTTTTGTTTTGCTTTTTCTTAATTTTTCAATGTTCACTTCACAGGAAGAAGCTTCACTGGAAATTTTCAGCATAAGCATGGTCTTCAGGGTTCATCTGTTCCTGCTAGGCTGCTCTTACATTGAATGTGTGTGTGAGAATGACTATTTATTCTCCCTTACCACTTATCTATTTGATTTGCCTTAGTGAGTGAAGCAGCATTTCACTCTGATACGATTCCGTTCCTTCAACATTGCTTAAAGGGAAAATTTCGAAGTGGCTCATTTCAAAGCAGCGGGAATAAAGATGAGACAGAACTGGGTATTGTGTAGTGTTTCCCCCACGCACACATCCCTCACTGATAACGAGCACACTCAGGGTAAAAGAATATTTTCCTTAAGGAGTTGACAGATGTCATCCAATAGCCAAGATTGATGCTATCTTTTGAGGCACTAGTTTTATTGCTATTAGATAGAAGAGTTTCTTTTGTGTTTCTTCCCCTGACCTCAACTTCCTCCTGTTTTTATTGCTGACAAACAAGAGTGTGTATTACTTTAGAAGCAGGCTACTGTGAGTCAGCAAACTTCACTACAGAGCTTTCCAGGAAATTCAGTTTTCTCAAGTCTTTTATTGACCCAGCTCTATCTTTGAGAATAACAATAAAATAAAATTGAATGGAGGGCTATAGATTTTGAAGACAGAGACATAGAAACCTCTTTGTTTTCTTCTTAGTGTTTCGGAAGCAGAGGTGGACACATGGAGAAAAAACTTTAATCTTCTGGGGCCATATCTAATACAATAAATTCTTATTATAGGAGTTGACCCTCCTGCAAGATGGGAAGACTGCAATGCTTAGATATAACTTTTCTTTCTTGATGGAAAAATATAATTTTATTGTCAGCTACTGTTCCAGTCACATAAATAAAATAATGTTTTTATTCATACTATCAAACCTGAAATGGAAAGTACTACCAATAATAAAAATAAAATAGATAAATCTTCTTAATGAGAATCAAACCTAGCACAGCATTTTCATTGTTAATTATAGACAATGAGAGAATGATGTAAAAGCTTAGTAATATTGAGTGCTCAAAATTAAGAGGTACTAGTCTATTTCCTTACCACATGTGATATTATTACATTTTGGTGGTCACTAATTAAAATTTAAGATTTGATTTTGTTTTATTGTGCAAGAGACCAAATTCTTCCCAAATGTTAATTAATGTATTTACTGGGTTGTGTTTTAGTTTTGTTTGTAATAATTTTTGTTGTAATTTTGTTTTGTTTCTATTTATTTTATTTTGTTTCCTGCCCTTTCCAAGCAACAATGATTCTATATCCAATCTTGTGCTATATGATCTGATACAAATTTCTCTGAGAAAGTTTGACTGCTCTGTCCTAGTAATTTTAGCCTCATTCTCATGATTAGCTCTGGCTGCTTCAGTGAACCTAGATTGGCATATGCTGAGGCTGGAAGGGTAACCTCCTGCTTCTGTAATCTCTCTCGTTTCTTTAACAGCAAAATGAAGAAGGCTGAGAAGAAACTCTCAAGAGGCAGCCTCTTCGGGGAATATACTTTATTCTCAGGAATGAAAGTTCTTCAAATATCTATAGAAAATTAATTTGGAAACTAATAAATGCTCTTTGCTTGTTTTAGTTAGGGCCTTATTGCTGTGAATGGACACCATGACCAATGTAAGTTTTGTAAAGGACAACATTTAATTGGGGCTGGCTTACAGGTTTAGAGGTTCAGTCGATTACCATCAAGGAGGGAGCATGGCAGCATCACAGCATCCAGGCAGGCATGGTGCAGGAGCAGCTGAGTTCTACATCTTCACCTGAAGGAAGCCAGGAACAAATTGAGCATCCTCAGGCAGCTAGGGGGAAAATCTCCAGGCCCACCCCACAGTGACACACTTTCTCCAACAAGGCCACACCTTCTAATAGTGCCACTCCCCGGGCCAAACATATGCAAAACCATCACAGTGATAAAGCATAGATTTAAATATGTATAATGAAAACGAACAATACCAACATACCAGAATGCCCAGAGCTCCCAGGGCCTAAAGGACCAACCAAAGAGTACACGTGGAGGGACCCATGGTTCAAGCTAAATATGTAGCAGAGGGTGACCTTGTTGGACATGAGAGGAGAGGCCCTAGTGGGTACATGGAGTACCCTCATAGAAGCAGGAAGGGAGAGGATGGGAAGGGGGTTTCCAGTGGGGAACCAGGAAACAGAATAACATTTGAAATGTAAATAAAGTCCTTCTGGTCTCCATTTAGGCCCAGAGCTAAGGTTGTCCCACAGTCCTCCATACCCAAAACCTACCAGGAGAAAGCTAGACTCCCAGAAGTGCTCTCATTCCTAATCCCACTGGTGAGAATCCTTTTTGGCTCCACTAATTGTCCACGGAAGGATCTGTCAGGAGCTCACAGGGCATAGGAGTCACATAGCAACCGGGGACAGGATCCATCTTGTCTCCATCTCCCTAGAAATAAGGCTGTGCATAGCCCTAAGGATCCAAAGCATGTTTGAAGAGAGCTGGAGTCCCAGGAGTGTTCACAATCCTAAGATCACAGGGTCACAGGTCCTCAGAAGGGACAAGCTCATCAGAACCCAGTACTCCCATCACAGCAAGTTCTAGACACACCAACAAAACAGAGCATGATTTGGATTTAAAATCACATTTCATGATGATGATAGAGGACTTAAGAAGGACATAAATTACTCCCTTAAAGAAATACTGGACAACACAGGTAAACAAGTAGAAGGCCTTAAGGGAAAACAAAGCAAACAGGTGAAGGAATTGAACAAAACCATCCATGATCTAAAAATAGAAACTTGTAACACAAAACATCCAGGAAATCCAAGACACAATGAGAAGACCAAACCTAAGGACAATAGGTATAGAAGAAAGTGAAGATTCCCAACTTAAAGGGTCTGGAAATATCCTCAAAAAATTATAGAAGAAAACTTCCCTAACCCAAAGAAAGATATGACCATGAACATACAAGAATCCTACAGAACTCCAAAAAGTTTGGACCAGAAGAAAAATTCCTCCTGTCACATTATAGTCAAAACACCAATTGCACAAAATGCAGTGAGAGAAAGAGGTCAAGTAACATATAAAGGCAGACCTATAAGAGTTATAACAGACTTCCCAAAAGAGATTATGAGAGCGAGAATATCCTAAGCAGGCTTCATACATACCCTAAGAGAAAACAATGCCAGCCCAGGCTGCTATAATCAGCAAAACTCTCAATTACTAGAGAAGAGAAATGAAGATACACCATGACAATACCAAATTCACACAATATCTTTCCACAAATCCAGCCCAACAAAGGATAATAAATGGAAAACTCCAACACAAGGAGGGAAACTATCCTTAGAAAAAGCAAGAAATTAATCTTCATTCAACAAACCCAAAAGGAGATAAACACAGAAACATAATTCCACCTCTAATAACAAAAATAGCAGGAAACAATAATCACTATTCCTTAATATTTCTTAACATCAATGTACTCAATTCCCCAATAAAAAGGCATAGACTAACTGACTGGATGTATAAACAGGACCCAGCACTTGGCTGCATACTGGAAACAAACCTAATCGACAAAGACAGACACTACCTTAGAGTAAAAGGCTGGAAAAACAATTTTCAAGGAAATGGCCCCAGGAAACATACTAGAGTATCCATTTTAATATCAAATAAAATCGACTTTCAGTCAAAAATTATAAAAAAAAAAAAAGATAAGAAAGGACAGTTCACACATAGGTACAGGGGAAATTTTCCTGAACAGAACACTAATGGCTTATATCTAAGATCAAGAATCGACAAATGGGACCTCATAAAATTGCAAAGCTTGTGTAAAGCAATTGACAGTGTCATTAGGACAAAATAGCAACCACCATATTGGGAAAAGATCTTTACCAATCCTACATCCAGTAGAGGGCTAATATATACAAAGAATTCAAGGTCCATACCTAAACATAGTAAAAGCCATATAGAGCAAACCAGTGGCTAACATTAAACTAAATGGAGAGAAACTTGAAGCAATCCCACTAAAATTAGGGACTAGACAAGGCTGCCCACTCTCTCCCTGCTTATTCAATATAGCTCTTGAAGTTCTACCCAGAGCAATCAGACAACATAAGGAGATGAAAGGGATATAGATTGGAAAAGAAGAAGTCAAAATATCACTATTTGAAGATGATATGATAGTATATTTAAGTGATCCCAAAAGTTCCACCAGAGAACTACTAAACCTGATAAACACCTTCAGTAAAGTGGCTGGGTATAAAATTGAATCAAATAAATCTGTAGCCTTCATCTACATAAAAGAGAAACAAGCTGAGAAAGAAATTAGGGAAACAACAGCCGTCATAATAGTCAGAAATAATATAAAATACCTCGGTGTGACTTTAACCAAGTAAGTAAAAGATCTGTATGATAAGAACTTCAAGCCTCTGAAGAAAGAAATTTAAGAAGATCTCAGAAGATGGAAAGATCTCCCATACTCATGGATTGGCAGGATAAATATAGTAAAAATGGCCATTTTACCAAAAGCGATCTACAGATTCAATGCAATCCCCATCAAACTACCAATCCAATTCTTCAGAGAGTTAGACAGAACAATTTGCACATTCATCTGGAATAACAAAAAACCCAGGATAGTTAAACTATCCTCAACAATAAAAGGACTTCAGGGGGAATCACTATCCCTGAACTCAAGCAGTATTACAGAGCTATAGTGATAAAAACTGCATGGTATTGGTACAGAGACAGACAGATAGACCAATGGAACAAAATTGAAGACCCAGAAATGAACCCACATACCCATGGTCACTTGATTTTTGACAAAGGAGCCAAAACCATCCAATGGAAAAAAGATAGCATTTTCAGCAAATGGTGCTGGTTCAACTGGAGGTCAACATGTAGAAGAATGCAGATCGATCCATGCTTATCACCCTGTACAAAGCTTAAGTCCAAGTGGATCACGGGCCTCCACATCAAACCAGATACATGAAAACTAATAGAAGAAAAAGTGGGGAAGCATCTTGAACACATGGGCACTGGAGAAAATTTCCTGAACAAAACACCAATGGCTTATGCTCTAAGATCAAGAATCGACAAATGGGATCTCATAAAACTACAAAGCTTCTGTAAGGCAAAGGACACTGTTGTTAGGACAAAACGGCAACCAACAGTTTGGGAAAAGATCTTTACCAATCCGATCTATTTTGGATAGAGGGCTTATATCCAAAATATACAGAGAACTCAAGAAGTTAGACCACAGGGAGACAAATAATCCTATTAAAAATGGGGTTCAGAGCTAAACAAAAAATTCACAGCTGAGGAATGCCGAATGGCTGAGAAACACCTAAAGAAATGTTCAACATCTTTAGTCATAAGGGAAATGCAAATCAAAACAACCCTGAGATTTCACCTCACACCAGTGAAAATGGCTAAGATCCAAAATCTCAGGTGACAGCAAATGCTGGTGAGGATGTGAAGAAAGAGGAACACTCCTCCATTGTTGGTGGGATTGCAGCAGACAGGTACAACCATTCTGGAAATCAGTCTGGAAGTTCCTCAGAAAATTGGACATTAAACTACCTGAGGACCCAGCTATACCTCTCTTGGGCATATACCCAAAAGAAGCCCTAACATAACGTGCTCCACTGTGTTCATAGCAGCCTTCTTTATAAGAGCTAGAAGCTGGAAAGAACCCAGATGCCCTTCAACAGAGGAATGGATACAGAAAATGTGGTACATCTACACAATGGAATGTTACTCAGCTATCAAAGGCAATGACTTTATGAAATTCATAGGCAACTGGGTGGAACTGGAAAATATCATCCTGAGTGAGGTAACCCAATCACAGAAAAACACACATGGTATGAACTCAATGGTAAGTGGCTATTAGCCCAAATGCTTGAATTACCCTAGATGCACAGAACACATGAAACTCAAGATGGATGATCAAAGTGCAAATGCTTCACTCCTTCTTTAAAAGGGGAACAAGAATACACTTGGGAGGGGTTGGGGATTTAGCTCAGTTGTAGAGCGCTTGCCTAGCAAGCGCAAGGCCTGGGTTCGGTCCCCAGCTCCGAAAAAAAAAAAGAGAGAGAGAGAAAAAAAAAAGAATACACTTGGGAGGGAATAGGGAGGCGAAGTTTTTAACAGAGGCAGAAGGAATGCCCATTCAGAGCCTGCCCCACATGTGGCCTATACATGTACCGCCACCCAATTAGATAAGATGGATGAAGCAAAGAAGTGCAGGCTGACAGAAATTGGATGTAGATCGCTCATGAGAGACACAGCCAGAATACAGCAAACACAGAGGCGAGTGCCAGCAGCAAACCACTGAACCGAGAATAGGACCCCCGTTGAAGGAATCAGAGAAAGAACTCGAAGAGCTTGAAGGGGCTCGAGACCCCATATGAACAACAATGCCAAGCAACCAGAGCTTCCACGGACTAAGCCACTACCCAAAGACTATATATAGACTGACCCTGGGCTCCAACCACATAGGTAGCAATGAATAGCCTAGTAAGAGCACCAGTGGAAGGGGAAGCCCTTGGTCCTGCCAAGACTGAACCCCCTGTGAACGTGATTGCTGGGGGGGAAGGTGGTAATTGGGGGAGGATGGGGAAGGGAACACCCATAGAGAAGGGGATGGGGAGGGGTTAGGGGGATGTTGGCCCAGAAACCGAGAAGGGTAATAGCAATTGAAATGTAAATAAGAAAAACTCAAGTTAATAAAGATAAAAAAAACTAGAAATATTCAAGTTAATAAAGATGGAAAAAAAAGAATTCAGGAAGTTAGACTCCAGAAAACCAAGTAATTCTATTAAAAATGGCGTACAGAGCTAAACAAAGAATTCTTAACTGAGGAATATCAAATGACTCGGAAGCACCTAGAGAAATTTCCAACATCCTTAGTCATCAGGGAAATGCAAATCAAAACAACCCATTAGATTCTACCTCAAACCAGTCATAATGGCTGAGATGAAATCTCAGGTGACCGTGGATGCTGTGGACGACATGGAGAAAGGGGAACACTCCTCCTTTGTTAGTAGGATTGCAAGTTAGTACAACCACTCTGGAAATCAGTCTTGTGGTTCCTCGGAAAATTGAACATAGTACTACTTGAGGACCCAGCTATACTACTCTTGGGCAGATACCCAAAAGATGCCCTACTTTTTCATAGCACCTTCATTTATAATAGCTAGAAGTTGGAAAGAACCCAAATGTCTTTCAATGGAAGAGTGGATACAGACAATGTGGTACATTTACACAATGGAGTACTACTCAACTATTAAAAACAATGAATTCATGAAATTCTTAGGCAAATGGATGGAACTAGGAAATATCATCCTGAGCGAGGTACAAAAGAACACAAATGTTATGCACTCACTGAGAAGTATTAGTCCAAAAGCTTGGAATAAACAAGATACAATTCACAGACCATATGAAACTCAAGAAGAGGAAAGACTAAAATGTAGATTCTTCAGTTCTCCTTATAAGAGGGAACAATAGACTCATGCGAGGAAATACAGAGACAAAATGTGCGGCAGAGACTGAAGGAAAGGCCACCCAGAGACTGTCCCACCTGATGATCCATCCCATATGCAGGCACCAAACCCAGTCACTATTGGGAATGCCTAGAAGTGCATGCTGACAGGAACCTGATATTGATGTCTCTTGGGAGGTTCTGCCAGAGGCTTACAGATACTGATTAATATGCTTTCAGCTAACCATCAGTTTGAGCACAGGGACCCCAATGGAGGAGTTATAGAAAGGGCTGAAGGAGCTGAAGTGTTTTCTATCCTCATAGGAAAAATAACAGTATCAACCAACCAGACCTGCCAGAGCTCCTGGACATAAGCCCCTTACCCCATCCCCCTCCCCTTTTATAAGGGTGTACCCTTTCACCAACCACCGACTGAAAAGTACACATTGAGGTGGTGGGCTCATGGTTCCGGTCACATATGTAACAAAGGATCTGTCATCCATAGGAGGAGCCCTTGGTCCTGTGAATGCTCTTTTCTCCAGTGTAGGGAATGCCAGGGTGTTAAGGTAGAGTAAGTGGGTAGAAGGGGGAGCATCCTCATGGAAGCAAGTGGAGGTGGATGGGACTGGGAGGATTTGGGAAATGGGGTAACATTTGAAATCAGAGGATGGTTTTGCTGGGCACCAATGGGAGAAATAGCCCTTGGTCCTTCTAAGGCTTGACCCACCTCAGTGTAGGGGAATGATGGGAGGGGAGGAGTGGTTGGTGAGGGAGAACAACCTTATAGAAGGGGAGCAGGATAGGATAGGGAGCTTTGGCCTGGGAAACTGGGAAAGGGAATGACATTGAAATGTAAATTAAAAAATATCCAATAAAAATAAATAAATAAATATATTAAAGTATAAAAAGAAGAAATATAGATAGACTATCCAATAAATAGAAATGTAAATAAGTAAAATATCAAGTAAAAAAGATATAAGATATACTAAAACACAACTCAGATTGTTTCTTTCCCTGATTCGACTGTTGAATGTAGCCCAAAGAAAATATACTATGAACTTGTTGCCCAGCTAATGCTGGATTGTGACATTTTGCTACCAATAGGGAGTCAGCCCTAGTAGAAGTGATGCCATTAGGTTATTGGGCTCCGGTTTCCAAATCTTTCCTTGTCAATCAAGTCATGAGTAACTTCAGGTACCAGTTACCTGGAACATAAAGAGTTCTATCCCAACTCAGGACTGTAGAAACATAACCAGTCTCAGGTGGGAACTCCAAAAACTTGGAGCCAAATAATTCTTTTCTGCATTCATTTATTTCTCATGCAGTTTTGTTGTATAATCATAGAAACTTGATTAGCATATTCATATTCATCTTTCAGCTTCCAAACATAACATCCCAGACAATTGAGAACAAGCTTTAAAACTTGGGATTTTTATTTTAGAGGTATATGTGTTGCCTCCAAAATATCTTAGTTTTCCTACTGGATGTGTGGACTAACTAACTAGGAAACTACAATTCAAGTCAGAAGATAAATAAGTGGAAAGCAAACTCATAGTGTGAAAATTGGGAACTGACTTCAAACTCCAGCGATCACAGAGAAGTCAGGCCTAGGCCACTGGGCTATGCACTTGTAATCCCAATATTTAGGGCAAATACAAGCTGTTCCCATGAGCCTACAAGCCTCAAGTCCAGTGGAAATGATTGTAGCAGGAATGGCAGTGTACCTATATGTCAACGCCAGGGGCCAAGCAAGTCCAAGGTCACTTGTTTTTCACATCTGTTAATGAAAGAAGGAAACATGTTAGTTTTGAGAGTAAACACCAGATAAGTAGAAATGTGAGACAAACCATGACTCATCTCTTAACCATGTTCTTGACTTCTTAGCATGCCCACATCCTTATGAGATCCTTTTCCCGACACCATAGTAAAACGAAAATTTCTCACATACAATCATAGTCATTATTTATTCTATACTTCATTACTTTTTTGTTGTTATATGTATTATATGTTAAATATTATCTAAATTTTGCTCCATTGTAAGCAGTCTTGCTGTGTATATCTCATACTAAGAAAATCTATATTTATGTGTTACAGACAATATATACTCTTTGTACAAAGGAACTGATGTCAGATTTCCTTCCTAAATACTTTAGGTAATGGAAAAATTTTGATGAGAGTCCTGTTACTAAGTGATTATTTCCCTAAGCTATGTCCATTCCTTCAGTTCTATATCTAGTTTATCCATTCAAATGAAATGAATGATTGTCTACGAATTCAGGTAATGTAACTCAGACAGGGAATTTGTGTCCAAGCCAACCAGATAAGATGATTACTGTATTGTAATGAGCTCTGTGAAATAATTTGCGTGCCCTTGGGAAATGAAACTACTTGGGGCAATCAGATAAAGAAATAAATGAGCACTTGTGTGCATTTCTGAGAAGGTTAGAATAAGATCTTCAGAGAAAATACATGCCTGCTTTTACTATCAGATAACCAACACATAATCATATTATCTATTTTTATAAAGTCCTCACAAACTTCCAACAGATGCCATTTGAACTACACTTTAGTTAATTCCCATCCTTGAAGTAGGTGATTTAAGACAGCATGGAAACAATATAAATTCCTTTTTATCATCTCCATGACTGCAGAAGATATGAGAGATTTTGAAATTTTATAATTTTGAAAACACATAAATATGATAGATAACTCATGTCTTGCTATCTATGTGCCAGAAGAAGGGTTGGATAGTTGATACAGCTTATATAATGACATCCTCACAGCTGCACAACAAATAGAATTATAACCTCCATACTTATCAAAAGAGAAATTAAATTTTAATGACATTGGGTGAATTTCAAAGCTTTTTAACTTAAAATCATCTATGTAAAAATTTATACTGTTTTATATAGAGCATAAAATAACCCTCAACATGATCATTTATCTTAATATGTATACATTGCAGCAGGCTAGAAACAAGGGAATTTATCTATTTTCCCCTTGAACTCTTAATTCTGCAGTCTATTTCACAGTGTTCTGTAAATGGCTTCTAGAAATTACTTTCCTTCTAAGTAAGAAGTATACCCCAAAATTCTTTGGGTAGTGTATGAAGCAATGAGTAGATGGCTTAGTGAATAAAATAGTTGCTGCACAAATATATGGAACAGATGTCAGATTTTTCCACATAAAACAAGCAACAGTGGCAACAACAAGACCAAAACAAACAAACAAACAAATAAACAAACATGAACATGGCATGGTTTGCCTACATTTCAAAGATTTGAAATGTAAAATCTAGTAGATCTTTGTAGCTACCTTTCCTTTCAGTCTAGCCTAAATGGCATACCATAGACTCCTTGAGAAATATTCTTAAACTATCATTACCACCACCACCACCACCACCACCATCATCATCACCATCACCATCACCATCACCACCACCACCATGACCACCACCACCACCACCACAACCATCATCACTACCACCACCACCACCACAACTACAGCAATAACAAAAGTGGAAAATAACAGAAGAAGACTTCCTAATAACTATTAACTCTGGCTACTGAAAGTCCCAGACATGCTCATGTATGTGTATACATGTATAAAATCTGACATAACACATTCACACATATGCATACATACATGCAAACACAGAGAGAAGCTTATCTTGAGATTATAGTCTTTTCCTTCACTGCCTTATTTATTTCGAACTAATGCAAAGACAAAAAACTATATGAAGCCAAGAAGTATTAGCAATATGATTTACATAAATATATGAGGCACCTTATTATGATAATTTCCACAAACAATGATAGAGTTTATCATATCATAGACTGTAATGTTCTGGAGAAAGTAGACAGTGACAAAAGCCACAATTTTAATGAAATATTACTCTGAATGTCTGAGAACAAATGCAGTCAATATTATAAATTTAGTCTAGAGGTGTAGAAATTATGAAACTCATTATCTGAAGGTACGGGAATTTTGATGTCTCTATTCAAAAAGACAGAAACCTATAATTCATCTTTATTGTACTGCCGTCTTCTATGTGAACCCTGACATACCAGAACCCTGCCCATGATGATATGTGAAATCTCTTTACATCATCTGCTAATGCAGATATTACTTTATTTTCAGGCATCCTAAGTAGGAATAATGCCTTCTCCTCTATCTGTACATCCTTCAGTCCACAAAAAGTGATATATAAAAATTATTTATAACCACAATATTCAGTTAAGAGAATCTATGAATCTGTTCTAATTGGAGGCATTTCTCTTCTTTGAAGACAGTGATATATAACTCAAAATTAAAACTGGAAGAAAAATAAGCTATGAAGATATAAAATATATTACTTGTAATTTTAAAATAGTCATAAGATTTCAGTGTTCTTCTAGAATCTGGATGATAGAGAGATGTATGTCAGGGATCACTTTTTAAATAATAGAGACTCTGAGCCATTTCCTGTTTTAATACTCAGAAGACAGGGGTCAAGAGCAAGTTTATCTATGTATGGAGCCAGAAAACTTGATCACATAGAAACAAAGACTAGTACCTTGGTTTCTAGTACAACTAGAAAATTATATGGAAGAAAGAAGGATAATGAGAGGATTACTAATGGCTATTGGGGTAGTTTGATAGGAAGAATAAATTTTAATGCTATATAGGGGAGATAGATGACCACAGTTGAACACAATTAATTAAGTGTTTCAAAGTAGATTGTACATGATGTTTTTAATATTCCTATCACAAATACATAACAAATAATAACCAAGAGATAGATCTTGAAACTACCATGAGTATATGCATCCCTAAAGTTATATAAATCACTTTATATAAACAAAATAAAATGATAGGTACTTAATTAAAACTAGAGATTATTGTGTTTCCTTGGCTGTTTATAGTGAGCTTTCTTAGGCATTGTATAACACAATTCCTTTCTGAATTAGCTTTGAACATAAAATAGCAGTGGGAACAAAACATTTTTGGGAACCAAGACTGATCAAGAAATCTTTTTTGTCTTACTTAATTTTCTGTTGCCGTGATAAGATACATGACAAAGGCATTTTATAAAATAGAACATTTAGTATAGGGGCTTACATTTTTAGTCTGTTAAAAACCATGCCCATAAGGATTAGGAACATGACACAAAGTAGGCAGACATAATGCTGGAGTGTAGGACTCATATCTTAAGACACATCCATGAGGTAGACAAAACCAAGAATAGCTTCAGGTTTTGACTCCTCAAAGTTCATCCTTAGTGACACATTTCCACACACAAGACCACATCTTCTAATTTTTCCCAAATAGTTATATCAACCAGAGAAGAAATAGTCAAATATATGAGCCTAGAGACCATACTTGCTTAGACTGACACATCTTTCACATTATTCCTTAGAATGTATGCTCTACTTTACTAATTACCCAAAAGTTATTCTGAAGATAGTACAGAAAGAGAAAAATATTTAGGTAAACCTTGTATACTCATTTTACATTATCAAACCATATCTCATAAAAGCATGTAAATAAAATTGGCAACAAAACTTCAAAATTAATATTAAAATATTGCACATACATACCTATACATATATGCATTTGTTGACAACTTCTATTTTAATGTCTGCCTTTACTGATATTTTTATGCTTTCTTGAGTTCACTTCATTAGTTTACACAAAGTTGATTACAGATTTACTATCAATTGTTTGGTCACTAAATGGTGAGGATTCTTTTTTAGTGAAAGTGGAAGTTACATAAATATATGTTATGTAAAAGCTAAATGATTAAAGGATAAGATAAGATCTACTGCACTTGGCATTTGACTGCTAGCTAGTCTTTTCTCTGGAAGAGGCTATATCCTCAGACGTACCAGAGGATCCACTGCATTCAGAATATTTGACATTATATCCTGAAGCATACCAGAAGAATCACTGCACTCAAAACATTTGATACCACATTCTGAGGCATCCCAGGAGATCTGATATACCCAGAGCATCTGACACTACAAACAGAGACATCCCAGGAGATCCACTACACCAAGGACACCACAGTTTGAAAGCATCACAGAAATTCCTCTGCACACAGGGCAACTGGGAAATGAACACCACAGTCTGAAAACCTCAAGGGGCTCTGCGGCATGCAGGGCAATTGACCCAAAAGACTAACACTCCCTGGAGTATGGATGCACACAAGGAAATAGAAACAATAGACCATTGACACCCCCTACTCCCACCCCAGAGAAGAGCTTTACACAGGAAAATAGTTTGGCTGTTCCTCCTCTGAAAATCCAAAAGTCTGAAGGCCCCCAGGAGATCTGCCGCAGCCAGGGCAACAAATCAGCAGCTTCTGTGCCCCTCTGAATACTCTGCAGTTGGAAGGCCCCACAGGAGGTCTGCTACTGACAGGACCACAGGCCTAACAGAAGACCTGTTGCAACCCATGGATAAAAGAAGCAGACTCCAGACAGATTCACCCAGACCAGCAAACACTAGGGATAACCAGATGGCAAGAAGTAACTATTAGACCATAAGCAACAGAAGCCAATAAGCATGGTCATCATCAGAACCTAGTTCTCCTACCAGAGCAAGCCCTGAATAAACAAACACACGTGAAAATCAGGAAGCTGAGCTAAAATCCTATCTCATAAAGATAATAGAGTCCTTTAAGGGGGATATAAATAACTCACTGAAAGAAATACAGGAAAACACAGGTAAACAGGTAGAAGCCTTTAAAGAGGAAACAAATAAATCACTTACAGAAATAAAAGAAAACGCCATCAAAGAGATGAAGGAATTGCATAAAGCAGTCCAGACCTAGAAGTGGAAGTGGAAATTGGAATAGAGGAGAATGAAGATTCCCAAGTCAATGGACTCTTGAAAACACCTTCATCAAAATCATAGGCGAAAACTTCCCCAACCTGAAGAAAGAGATAACTATAAAGGTACAAGAAGCCTATAGAACAAATTCAACCAGAAAAGAAAATCCTCTAGTCACATAATAGTCAAAACACTAAATGCTTAGAACAAAGAAAGAATATTAAAAACTGCAAGGGAAAAGGACCAAGTAACATACAAAGGCAGACTTATCAGAATTACACCAGACTTCTCAACAGTGTATATGAAAGCCAGAAGAGCCTGGTCAGAGGTCATGCAGACCATAAAAGAACACAAATGCCAGCCCAGCCTACTATCACTGTAAAACTCTCAATCAACATAGATGGAGAAACCAAAATATTCTAGGACAAATCAAATTCAAACAGTATTTATCTACCAATCCAGCCCTACAGAGCATTCTAGAAGGAAAACTCCAATATAAGGAAGATACCACTACCAAAGAAAACACAAGATATTAAGCATTACACAACAAAGCCAAAAAGAGAAAACCGCAAGCACATAAAGTTACTTACAAAA
This sequence comes from Rattus rattus, assembly GCF_011064425.1. Taxonomy (NCBI): domain Eukaryota; kingdom Metazoa; phylum Chordata; class Mammalia; order Rodentia; family Muridae; genus Rattus; species Rattus rattus. Next base: position 110,011,484 of record NC_046160.1, on the reverse strand, counting down.
ACAAATATAACAGGAACCTACAGTCATCTGACTTTAATACCTCTCAACACTAATGAACTCTACTAATGAACCTTTAAAAAGACATAAACTAACAGACTGGATATGCAAACAATATTCAACATTTTGCTGCACACAAGAAACACACATCAATAACAAAGACAGACACTATCTTAGAGTAAAAGGATGAAAAAAGCTCTTCCAATCAAGTGGTCCCAAAAAACAAGCTGGATGTGTTTAGTGCATCATCCTAATGTGCACTAAAATAGACTTTCAACCAAAAGTTATCAAGAGTGATGAGGAAGGACACTTCATGTTCATCAAAAGGAAAATCAACCAAGCAAAAGTCTCAATTCTGAATATCTATGCCCCAAATTCAAGGGTATTAACATTCATAAAAGAAACTTTCTAAAGCTCAAAACACCCATTGAACCCCACACAATAATAATGGGATTCTTCAACACCCTATTCTTGCCAGTGGATAGGTCATTGAAACAGAAACTAAATGGAGACACAATAAAACTAATAGAGGTTATGAAACAAATGAATTAATAGATATCTACAGAACATTTCACCATAAAACAAAAGTAATGCACCTTCTTTAATCACAAAACAACCCTCAAGCAATACAAAAAGACTGAAATAATCCCAAGCATCCTATCAGATCACTATGACGTAAAGCTGGTCCTAAGTAACAGCAAAAGCAACAGAAAACTCACATACATGTGGAAACTGAACAACTTTCTACTCAATAACATAGGAGGTAAAACCGTCCAATACTCCAACTATTCCATAAAATGGAAACAGAAGGAACACTTTCTAATCATTCTATGAACCTATAATTACTCTGATACCGAAACCACAAAAGGATACTACCCAGAGGAGAGAGAGAAAGAGAGAAAGAGAGAGAGAGAGAGAGGAGAGAAAGAGAATCTCAATTATGAATATTGATGCAAAAATACTCAATAAAATTCTTGCAGACCGAATGCAAGAACACATGAAAGACATCATTCACTACAATCAAGTAGGCTTCATCCCAGGGATGTAAGTTTGGATCAATATACAGAAATCTATTAATGTAGTCCACCATATAAACAAACTGAAAGAAAAAAATCACATGATAATCACCTTAGAGGCAGAAAAAGCATTTGTCAAAATACAATACCCTTTCATGTTAAAATATTAGAGAGATCACAGATTCAAGACCCATACCTAAACATAATAAAATGAATTTACTGCAAACCAACAGCCAACATCAAATTAAATAGAGAACTATGTGAAGTAAACACAATAAAATCAGGGATAAGACAAGGATGCCCACTCTCCCCATATCTATTCAATATAGTACTTGAAGTACTAGCTAGAAAAATAAGATGATAATAAGAGATCAAGGGGATAAAAATTGGCAAAGAAGAAATAAAGGTATCACTATCTGCAGATGACATGATAGTACACATAAGCAACCCCAAAAATTCTAGCTGAGAACTTCTGCTGATAAACAGCTTCAGCAAAGTGGCCGGATATAAAATTAATTCAAATAAATCAGTGGTTTTCTTTTATATAAATGATAAACAGGCTGAGAAAGAAATTAGAGAAACAACTCCCTTCATAATAGTCACAGATAATATAAAATGTCTTGGGGTAATGCTAGCCAAACAAGTGAAAGATCTTTATGATGAGAACTTCAAGTCTCTCAAGAAAGAAGTTGAAGATCTCAAAAAATGGAGAGATCTCCCATGCTCATATGTTGGCAAAATTAACATTGTACAAACAGTCATTCTACCAAAGGCAATCTACAGTTTCAATGCAATCCTCATCAAAATCCCAACAAATTTCTTCACATACATGGAAAGAATAATTCTCAAATTCATCTGGAAAGGCAAAAAAAAAACATCAAACAAACAAACAAACAAGCAACAACAACAACAGCAATAACAGAATAAAAAAACAATTCTTTACAATAAAAGAGTGGCTGGGGGGTCACTATCCCTGACCTCAAGCTCTACTACAGAACAATAGTGATAAAAGCTGCATGGAATTGGTACAGAGACAGTTAGGTTGATCAATGGAATAGAATTGAAGAACCAGAAATAAAACCACACACTCACACACACTTGATCTATGACAAAGAAGCCAAAAATATACAATGGAAAAAAGAAAGCATCTTCAATAAATGGTGTTGGTCTAATTGACTGTCTGTATGTAGAAAAATGAAAATAGACTCATTTGTCAACATGCACAAAGCGTAAATAAGTCCAAGTGGATCAAGGACCTCAACATAAAACCAGATACACTGAATCTAATAGAAGAGAAAGTGGGAAAGAGACTTGAACTTGTAGGCACAGTGGGAAATATCCTAAAGATAACTCCAAGGGTTCATGCTCTAAGATCAAGAATTGATAAATGGGACCTCATGAAACTGGAAACTTTTGTAAAGTGAAGGACATAGCCAATAAGACAAATCTGCCTCCTACAGATTGGGAAAAAATAACCCTACATGTAACAGAGGGCTAATATCCAAAATATATAAATAACTCAAGAAGCTTAACACCAAAACACCAAAAAATCCAATTAAAAATGGGGTATAAGAGTAAACTATGAATTCACAACAAAGGAATCTCAATGGCTGAGAAGCATCTAAAGAAATGTTCAAAGTCCTTAGTGATAGAGAAATGCAAATCAAAACAACACAGGGATTCTACCTTACACCAGTCAGATTAGCTAAGATCAAAACTTCAGGTGACAACACATGTTGATAAGGATGTGGAGAAAGAGGAACACTCCTCCATTGCTGGAGGATTGCAAATGGATACAACTACTCTGCAAATCAATTTGGAGGTACTTCAGAAAATGGGAAATAGACCTACCTAAATACCAGCAATACCACACTTGGAAATATAAGCAAAAGATGACCCACAATGCCACAAGGGCACATGTTCCACTATGTTCATAATGGCCTTATTTGGGATATCCAGAAGCAGAAAACAACCCAGATATTCCAGGACAGAAAAATGAATACAGAAAATATAGTTCATTTAAACAATGGAATACTACTCAGCTATCAAGAACAAGGACATCTTCAGTTCTGCAGACAAATGAATAGAACTAGAAAATATCATCCTGAGGGAGGTAACTCAGACCCAAAAAGACATGGATGGCATGGTATGTTCTCAGTAATAAGTGGACATTAGCAACCCTACCAAAATAAAGAATACCCAAGATATATTTCACAGAACTCACAAAGGTCAACAAGCTAAAGGACCCAAGTGAGGAATGCCTCAGTCTCACTTGGGAGGGTGAAGGAGGCAACTACAAGGGGTGGAGGAAGAACAGGGGAGGGAAAGTGGATGGGGTGAAGGGAGAGGGGAACATGAGCTCATACTTGGTGGGAAGAAAAGACTGAAGCCCTGAGGGCCAGCAGAAAGAATGAAAACATTTAACCTTGGGAAGAAGGTTGTTGGGAGGATCCTCTAGAATGTTAAGAGACTCTTAGGACTCAAAGTGGGGGTGGGGGGGCTGGGAGGTAGATAAAAGGTCCTACAGTGGAGAGGGAACTTACTGAATCTACCACCAGCAGAAACATAGGGCATCAAGTGAGGAATGGGGTTGCTATCCCTCAGTTGAAATTCTGACCCATAATTCTCCGTCTAAAAGAAATGCAGGGATGGAAATGGAGAAGAGCCTGAGGAAAAGAAGGTCCAGTGATAGGCCCAAAGTGGTATCCAGCTCAAAGGGAGGCCTTAAGATCTTACACCATTACTGAGACTATGGGGTGCTCACATAAAATAAAAATCATGACTGTCCACGGAAAAACTCAACAAGCAGATGAAAGAATCGATGGAGATTTGTGCACCCAACCAATGACCACAAGCTGCTGACACCGGTGATTGAATCAGAGAAAAGCTGGAGGAAGCTGAGTAGGAGGGAACCCTGTAGGAAGACCAGCAGTCTCGATTAACCTGGATCTCCGAGATCTCTCAGACACTTGATCACCAACCAGGCAGCATACACCAACTGATATGAGGCCTCCAACACATACACATCAGAGGACTCCCAGGTCTGGTTTTAGTCAGAAAAGATGCACCTAACCCTCAAGAGACTAGAGACCCCAGGAAGATTTGTGGTCTCGAGGGATGGGTTAGGTTTGTGGGGTGGGTGTGACAGGGACATCCTTGTGGAGACTAGGGGATGATGGGGAAGAGGTATGGCATGTGGAACAATCAGGGAGTGGACTGGAATGTGAATAAAATCTGGAGTGTAAACATAAATTAATTAATTAAAAAAGAGTATTCTAGTCTATTTATGTAAAAATGTGGGTACAATTCTGTAGAAAAAACAGAAAGTAAGTTTTACATAGTTGTAAATAATGTTGGAATGTAAATGACAAAGACTATGAAATAAAGTGTGACACTAGAAAATAAATAAAATCTCATTACAATGAACACAGATATCAGTAAGAAAACTCTAAAAACTATAACTATAGCATGTAATCTAGATGGGAAATTAATACAAGTTCTATACAATCCAATATGTGTTTGCTATGCTGATTTTACATAGGCTAACATCAATACGCCTAGTTGCAAGGAGTGAAATACTATATGTAGTCTGACTTACATAACTCAAGTGTTTATACAACCAAGTTGACTTTTAACCGAATAAGGTTTGTTTTCCCCAAATGAAGATGGACAAAAGAATGATAAAAATGTTTAAATTTAAATATAGTTCGAAATGTTTATATCAATATAATACTCATTTCATGATTTAAATATTTTTATAATTATCATTATAAATTATTAATATTGTACATATTAAATTTATGTCATAGTACTTAATATGTATGAAAAGTATATATAAAATTATTTTAGATAAATGCATATAGGGACATTTTCTAATACCAAATTATGATCATAATTTAATACTTTGTAATAATGAAATATGTGTAATATTCTATACTTGTATAGTGTACTTTTGATCCTCACATGTATATATGTTTTTTCATATTTTTGCATTTGATTTACTTCACACATCCTCACTTTGATGTACTTTCTAGTACTCTACCAATTTCTACTTTTCATTTCATTTCTGATGCTGCTTTATCTCCTCTTTCTTCAAACAGCTTTCATCTAACTGCCCCACACTTTGGCAGGTGCAGGAAGTTTAATCAATATCATGTTTAATACACATACCTGGACCTGACACCATCATTTCTTAGCCAGACTCCAGAGCTCTTTGAGACTCAACATGATTGAAATCATGCTTGCTTATCAAGTCATCAAAGACAATGCCAGCAGGTACATACTAAGTGTGACATAATTAATAATGGTACAGTGGATGGACATCTAGAATTACTTCCAGAGGGTTAGAAAGATGATTGATTGATTGAATGAATGATAAGTGATTGGTAGATAGTAGATAAAGGATACATATATAATACATATGTAAGAGATACAAAGTTCATAGAGCTAGATAATATATTTAACAAACAGAAAATGAACGAAAGGTACATAGATGGTTGAAAAGATTTGGGGACAGCTATACAAATAGTTAATAGAAAGAGAAGATGAAAATAAACAAATTCCATAAAAACCAATCTCTCTAATTGGTTTGCATCACATTTTCATTTTGCCAATTTTAAATAGACATGATAAAAATTTCCAGAAATTTACATTTTATACTTTTGCTACAAATCAGTCTTTATAAACCCATTATCTTTTCAGAACAAAACAACCGCAGTGACTTCTTGTCTGGAAATTGATGACAGGTGTATTGAACATGTTTGGAAAGCCATTCCTCAGAATGGCTGGAAGATCAGATAGATGCGTGTTCCCGCCAGTTTCAGCAGTGAACTAACAGAAGGCACAGGCAACTGAAGACGAAGGAATATGAACAGCGTGCGTGGCCCATTGCATCCCACTTGGGCCAAGGCCAATTCAAAAGCCACACATTTAAAAAGATTTGGAATATATTTCTCCATGATTTTCACAAAGACTTGGATTCCCTTTCTTTTTTCTGTTATAAAAACAGTATTTCCTAGAATCAAGTCATATTTTTCTATGATATTTATTTTCTCGTGAAATTCAATGACATTTTCTTATAGAAAAACACAATTTAAACTGTCATTAAGAATGATGTAAGGCATTGAGCCGTAGTTGGAAATGGGGATGTGTATGTTTAATGACAGGAGCAGAAATCTACTATGCATACATTGGACATTCTAAAACAAGCATGGCCTAGTACCTTTGCTATGGTGTACAAGACACTGCAGACAAAACAGAATTACATCTCCTCAAAGCTCACGGTACAGTTGTTCCCCTAAAGGGAACATTTTTTTTTCATTTCTTCCAATCAAGAAAAGAGGCATAGCTGTGGAAAATGCAGACCTAAAAGGAATTAATGAAAATAAGAGAGACGCAGAGAGGGCAACCTAACAGTGCTGCCATTTTGCAGTCACTTGGAATTGAGTTTGGAAGGATGCTTTCCCTAGTAAGATGATTGTCAGAGTTTCAGAAAAGAGCAATGGCCTTGCAAGCTCAAAAGCAGATTACTATGCCGTGATGAGCTTTGTGTGCTTTGAAATTCTATTTTCCTCACTTCACTACAGAGTCTCCCAGTGGGTCAGCATCCAGAAATAACTAAGGAGTTTGATTGCACGTACTCAGAAAAAGAAAGGCTTTCCAGTCATGAGACAAAATATCTTGACTAGTATATACTAGAGAGACCAGAGTTACATTTATTCTTCTGAACCAATTAATTATTTTGTGTTGCCAAATCAGTTCCTAACACATTCTTTATTTTCCTCTAAAATAATAGTCATGATATAATTACAGTATGTGTTACTGTTACATTTACATCATTTCCAGTTCTCTCCAATCTACACCACTTTCTGTGTCTTCACCATTCTCTCTCAACTTCATGACCTATTCTTTAATTACTTCATATGTGTGTGTGTGTGTGTGTGTGTGTGTGTGTGTGTGTTGACCCTTCCAAATGCATTTAGTGTTGCTCATGTGTATATGATCTGAGAGCTGACCACTTGTTGGATAACCTGTCATAGAGAATCCTCATAAAGAAGAGTGACTTCATCTCCTCATTGCTCACTAAGTTTTTCTTCTAAAGAGAACTCGTATTTTTTTTTTCATTTCTTTCCATCAAGGAAAGATTGATTTCTCATTAGCTATTAATTGCCTTCGCTGATGATAAATTAATTATATTTATCTGTGTGTATAAAGACGAGTATTGAGAATGAAGGTTGAAATTTTACTTCTGTTGTAAGATAGTGGAAGAGCCTCTCTAGCTCCTGTGTCCTCACCATCCTAGGCAGTAGGCAATATTTACATAGCATAAGTTCCTTTGTATTAAGTTCAATTAGATGGCCATTGGTCAATCACAAGACACAAATGGCAGTACTGTAAAATTAGGGATATCTTCCTGTGCTTCCTGGTCATTTAGGGCCATAGTCACCACCTATGCGTGAAAGGTTCTTTCTCCAGCTGCAGATAGGATATTATCAGAGGAAATTATGATTGTGGTCAGTGGTGAGAATCTAGGTCTGTTTAAGCTTAATTCCTCTAAATCATATGTCTGAAGAGTGTGGTGTCTTCAACAATAAGGTTTACTCTTAAGTTCATATGACAGACAAGGACAACAGCAATAGTCTATATTATTTTGGGAGTCTTTTAAAAATTCTAACAATGACAGCAACAACAGCAAAACAAAACAGCAACAATAACAAAAGCAATGCAAAGACAAGTCCACATGCCTGGTACTGGTGTTTCTTTTAGATAGTCTAAGGCCTTTGGCCTTTACTGTGGTTGTTTGAATTTGAATGGCTCCTACAGGCTCCTAAAGGCAAATGATTGCTAACCTGTTGACAAAACTGCTTAGAAAGGATTAGAAAGTTTGGTCCATCAGAGGAGGCATGCAACTTGGGAGTGGGATTTAGGCTTAAAATAGTCTGTGCCATTCACAGTGATCTCTCTTAGCCTCTGACTTGTAGATTCCAATATTCAGATGTAAGCTTTCATTTACTACTTCACACCTGCAAGCTGGCCTTGATTCCCAGTAAATTCTAACCCCTGGCATTGTGAGCCCCAGCAAGTGTTTTCCTCTAGAAGCTGCCTTTGCCATGGAAATAGAAAAACAACTGAAACTGCAGCCATGTGCAGATGCACAGCAGGAAGAAGGCTGTTACTGTTTTCTTAGTTAATTCATCGCCATCTAATTCTTATACTTCCATGTAAGGTTATGGATTATGTGCTTATTGAGTGCCACGGACTATTTGTGGCTTATAGATGTAGACTTCAACTTTTCACTATTTCATAGACATTCTTCATTGCGGTTTTTCTCACTAGTGTTTCTTATTTATTTATTTAATTATTTACACTCCAGATTTTATTCCCCTCATGGTCCACCCCCACCCACCCACCCCAGAGTTCCTGAAACACCAGGATTCATGTAGCTTCTCCAATTTAACATATAAGGTGATAAGGCTCATCTCTGATTAAGGTAGAAAGGAAGGGCATAACTTATGGACACTTCTTTTCTCTGATGATGTTTACTGTTTTGCCTACTTACAAAGCCATGCTCTGTAAATGTAACATTTATTCACCAGATACAATTGTTCTTTCACTGGCTTACAGTTGAATAGGCTTTCAAGTTCTTTCTCAACTGTGGTTGGCTGGTTCAACTCATCCTGTCTCAAAACTCTGCTCCAAGCTCTCTGTTCAATCCAGTGTCTTTTAGCTTCTGTCCGAGTTGCTCTGTTTGGCCTTATATTGATGTTATCAATGTATTCTAATCTTCTTCGTTATTCTCTGGCTTATTTTGTCTTCCCCTGTGTCTAACTCGTTCTCTTTGCAACCTCTCTCTGTAAAAGTGTCCCTTTAAAATATCATTCCACATTTTGTTTGATCCCCCCAATTAGATGCCACTTTCAAACATGGCTGATTCTTTCTACAAAGTAATTTTACCTTTATTGTTTGGGATTAAAAGTATGTACTATGCGGGTGTCTGTATTCCAGGTAGAAGGTTTAAATTTGTGTCATTCTATCTGGATCACGCAGACCTAGAAGATCTCTTAATGTGATCCCTTGCCAGAGCAGCCAAGGTGCTGGTTTAAAATTCCTCTACAGTGCAGCAGTTCCCTATTTTGAATATATATCTTTGCTCAGATTTATGTTCCAGTTTCCCATTCAGGTGCCGCTGGCAGATATGAATTACTTTTGCGTAAATAATTCACATGACTCATAACTCAGTCCTTGTTAAAATATTATGGGAAAAGCAAGAAGAAAATTGCTCAGCATACTCAATCAGTCATCATTTTTATAGTATAAACAGGTGAAGTGTTCCACCATGTGCTTTGCATCAGTCTTTCTGTACTCATTATTGATAATATCACCAGGACCCTTCCATCACTGTGCATATTACCAAGACCACATTGGATGTCAAGCTTGCTAAACATCTGGGTTGTCCTATCAGAAGATCAGCCATGGGGCCGAACAACAGGATCACAAAACAGACATTACCCTATGTAAAGTGATTTCCTTGCCAAAGAATTACATTTTTTCCAGATGTGTCACTGTGACACCTTGAGAACTGAAGTTAAATTACTCTATAAGTTTAAAACAGAACACCCTAAATTAATATTGCCTCATTGGGAATGAAATTTCAGGGCTACAAAGTACATTCAGTCCCCTGGCTTGCTCTTATATAAAATACCTAACGGTTTGAATTTGTTTCAGTTTGGATTTAAGCATGAACAAGGTTAGTTGTAACACCAAGGAATTATTGTTATTTAAGGAATGAGTGACTGAGAGTTTATTATATGTCATGACTGCTGCTGATAAATTTATATAGGTTTAGTCCAGATGCTCTGCAGAAACTAGCTAGCAATGCACAGGGAAGTTGATATGAAAAGAGAAAGAACCATGTTCCCCCAAATCAGGCACATCAAACCAGCAACATCCAGGTAGGATGGCCAGTCAATTCCCAGATCTTTAAATGTTACAGGCCATGTTGTTTCTGGGGCATGCATCACTTCCTTTTTTTCCCCTAATCTCTTTCTTGTATTCCCTTCCTTCCTACATCTGTTCAGAAAATACAGTAGAATTACAAATTCTAGAACATGGTACCAATAAAAAACATGAATATACTTTATTTTGAAGCTAAGGAAAATGTTAGGATTAAGTAATAGAATGGAAAGAAAGGTATCATTTCAGACAAACCTACATTCCTTGGACAACACTGTGTTGGAAGTAAAGCTATCACTGATCACCTTGGGGTCAGGAATTACTGGCAAACATCAGATATATTTATCAATCATCAATCTATTATTTCTAGAAATATTTGATAGAATCACCTAAACATAACTCTTTTTAAAATATTTATTTATTTATTCACTTTACATCATGATCAGAATTCCCCCTCCGTTTTCTTCTCCTAATGCCCCTTCATATACCCATCTCCCATCACCCTACCCTCTTCTCCTTAGAGAAGGAGAAGCCCTCCAATCCCAGCGTGTACCAAGCCACCCTCGCCTATAAATTCTCAGCAGGACTAAGTTCATTCTCTCCTGCTGAGTCCAAACAAGGCAGACCAGCTAGGGAAAAGGGATCCAAAGGTAGGCAACAGAGTCAGAGACAGCCCCACTCTAATTGTTAGAGATCCCAAATGAAGACCAAGTTGCATATCAATTACAAATGTGTAGGGGGCCTAGGTCTAGCCCATGCATACTCTTGGGTTAGTGATTTAATCTCTGTGAGTCCCCATGGCCCCAGGTTAGTTGACTTTGTAGGTCTCATTAAGGTGTTCTTGACCACTCTGTCTCTTTCAAATTTTCCTCACACTCTTCCACAGGCCTCTTTCCTAAGATCTATCAAACATTTGGCTGTGAGTCTCTGCATATATTTACATTAGTTGCTTGATGAACTCTCTCAGGGGACAGTTATTCTAGGGTCGTGTCTGAAAACATAGCAGAGTATTACTGATAGTGCCAAGGGTTGTATCTCTCTCACAGGGTGGGTCTCAAGTTGGGCCAATCATTTGTTGGCCGTTCCTTCAATCTATGCTCCACCTTTATCCCTGCACATCTTGTAGTTAGGACATACTTTGGGTTGAAGCTTTCATGAGTAGGTCATTTAATACATATATTTTGTTCTGATTATTCTTCATTTAATAGAATATGAAATATGTAGCGGGTAAGAGCAAAAAATCATCATGTAAAATTTTAAACACTGGGATAAGATGGACAAAGACAGGATACATGAAAGAGCTTGCTAAGAAAAGTAACTTATCTGTAGATTGACGGGACTTTTAGCATTAAGTTATCATAACTATCTTCAACTGTTAAAAACAGATGGCTGTATTAAGGGCCACATTAAAATATCTCTGAGTGGACAGGCTGTGTAGCTCAATGAAGGGGATCAAGTGGGGTTGGAGAGAAGAAAAGAAATAGAATGTGAAGAAGATCTCCAGTACTAATAATGAAAAGAGCACATTTATTCTATGAATCCCAAAGGGAAGAAGTCAAACTTTCATAAGTGCATATATATGATGCTCTAAATTGTATGTTTCTAGATAACATTTTCCTTCTAAATGAGGTATAATCAGTGATAAAAGTTGCTACTTGACTAAGGGCACATTGTGAGATTGGATTTACATTTACAAAATTTATAAAACCTTTTAATGTTTACGTTTAGGCTACTATTTCAGCATATTCACTATTTTTTAAGATTAAACATTTCTTTTTGAAAATAAAAGTTTATATATAGAGAGAGGGGATGCCTCAATAGTATGCCCAGATTAGTAAGTCTGTCTAGTATTGCAGTGCTTGACCTGTCTAGAGGAAAGAAAGATAAGTCAACACAAGTTATTCATTTCTACTTTATTAAATAAAGGAAAAGTTTAGATCTCACCTATCATTTAATCAACACACTGTTCTTGCTATAAAAAAATAAGATAAAAATAAATCCATGTAAGACAGGAACACATTTCCCATTACTTTACTAGATTTATTTCCCCAAATAATATAAAATAGAATGACAGAAATATGAATATTCTATCCCTTGAGTACAGAGCAAGAGAAGAATTTATAACAATCATCTAAAATGCTAGCTTCCTCTTTTTTCAAATATAATAGCTTTTTCCTTTAACAACATTACAGCTAACTTTTGAAATTTGATACGATTTTCACATTGGTAAATAGTAGCAATATTTTCCAGTTATATGGATAATAAGCTCTTGAGCAATGACCCAAAAAATGGACAGTAGACTCCTGATCCAAACAATTGTTAACAGGATCCTGGTGTTCTGACAAATGAAAATATGATTCCACATCTAAGGTTGACAGATATGTGCTATTAATTAATCAAATCTCCTCAAAGAAAGGAGTCCAGCAGGTGGAAATAATTACTAGCTAATTGTCTCCTGTTCATTACTCTACAGAGATATAAATACAACCACCACAGTCATTTTTATAATATTTACTAAAAAGCTACCAGGAAATAAAACCGAATCCCAGATGTTGTTATGCTTACAATATTTGTGCTTGCCTTCTGAGACAATGCAAACAGCATAGAATAGCAAATTACCCTTTGAATTTATTTATAAGAAAATTACTTTTATTTCATTTAGTTTATGTAAAGATAAAATTGGAGAAAAAGAAAGCATTTTCTGACACAAAAAAGGGGATTCAAATTAAAAGAAAAGAGGGTTCTTTGAAATTTACAGACTGTGAGAGACATACCCTTCTGGACTATCTAAATTTTCTATGCCAAGTCCTGATATCAAGACTAATATTTTAAATATCTGAATATGTAGATTAGATATTAGAATAGTTTTCAAGAGATAAAAAAATCTCACTCTCAATTACTTTGTGTACTTTTAGAATCACCTTTAATGACGGAGACAGTCTTTAAGGCCAGAGAGTAGTAATTGACCTGAAGACTTAAATACAGTCCTAGAAATAACTGGAGTTAGAAGATTAACAATTTTGTATCATTATCTTTTTCTCCTAGCACTAAAGCAAATGTTAAGTGATAATGTTGTTATGAATACGCTAATTAGCTGAATTCTTAATTTGATTTTGGAGCATTTGACATACTCAGAAGCAAGTGTTACCTTTGCTTTCCAAACTGAGTTTTGAAAAAGGGGTTTGTAGCTTACCAAGGCTTCAAATTCTCTTGGCAATTATGGGTGTTAGTCCAACCCTCTGAAACTCACAAGCACATCAAGAGTAGCTATGCGCATTGCATTGCCGAAATCAAACAACAGAAGAAACGTGAGTGTTTTTTCTCTTCTCTGCTTGAATCCAATTTTAATAACCAATATGTGTGCTTGTTTTTGTGGGCATTTTGTGTATGGAAATATAATGAATTAGAAGAACTAGTTTAATATCTTATATAATTTAATTATTTTCTAATTGTTTAATGGAACATTATGAAAGTTCCTTATTAGAAATTTTATAAGATTATTGAATTTATCAGTAAAGTGTGGGTAGCATTCTCACAGATATATCATTTGCCTCTACTTGATAAAACATCATCTTTTCAGAGTTAGAAAGAAAACTGTTCATTGGAAGGTGATAAATTATAATATGTTGCTTTATAATATTTTATGACCAAAAAGATATTGACCCACAAATATTACATATCATGCATATAATATATAATTTCAGAAACTCGCTCAGTAAATATTCTTGGTTTTCATAACTAATCTTGATGTAGAGACATCTTCTGATAATATAATGAGGATAATTAGAAAGTGCTGCCTTTTACATGAGTCTATCAAAATTGGTTTTTGGAATGAAATTGTTAATTCTTAAAGCTCCTAAATGAGTCTTCATAATAATATCTCATTGTTACTCACTGGGTTTAGAAAAGTTTTACAAAAGCTAATAAAAGGAACATCAATAAACTATTGCCTCATAGTTTATTATTTTTCCTAACCATTTTCTATGTACATTCAAATACTCACGTAGTATAGCAAATTTAAATTCTCTTAGTCATGTGTAAAATAACAAATAAGTCATGCTCATTAAGCCTCTGTATTTCCCAAATTCTTTTGACAAAGTTCCTTTCACTTACTTAATGATGTTTGTCTCCTTGTTCTTTGCAGTCTTAGCTGACTCTTGAAGGTTCATACTCACACTTTACCGCAATGGGCTCCTTGCCTCTCTATAGCGTGTCATATATTCCTAGCTTAATATTCTGTTAAGCAAGACTTTATTTACATTATTTCTATATTGCTATATTATCTTAAAATGAGAGAGAGAGAGAGAGAGAGAGAGAGAGAGAGAGAGAGAGAGAAGACAGAGATATCCTTGACCATAAAATCTGCTCTTAAAATCTATGGTTTATTAAACAAATCCTAGTGTCATTTGGTGAGATAGTGATTTGTGAATTGTTAGTCAGGAAGACTCAAAGACACTCAACAAAGAGGACAGACTCTTGTCATTACTTTTGGTTGCCTAGCATAACTGTATTATAAGACTCGATTGAAAACACTGTGTATTTTGCATGTATGATATAGAGGAATCAAGCTAGAAACCCCATGGAAGCATCTTTCCTGTTGGCTAGCTTTTGTAACACTCAGGTAGGAAGTTGGGTAGGAAGAAGAAGCACCAATAATTTACTCAGTTATGAGATGAATAATGTACAAGGCCCAACTGCCATGTAGGTTGTGTCACACTTATGAAATAATGTCACAAGTGTTATTGCAGTAACCAACTGCCATCTCTATTGATACTCCCCAGCAGTAGGCAGTTCATGCCTAGTACTGCAAATCTGCTCATAAATTTATTGCAAGAAGATGATAGGCACTAGGTGGGACCTGAACAACATTGCTGAGCAAACTGGCATTGAACTTTCTAAAAATTGTGTTTATAATCACAGACAAATGTTAATCTTGATCTTCATCAAAGATGTTTGTTATTTCACTTAACTATGGTAAATTCAGAGACCAATGACTTCATAAGATGTTAATATTAAAGGACAGACAAATAATTAGCACACATTGAAGAAAGGGGAAAGACAGACCCTAAGAGAAAACAGGATTTTGAACTGTCAATTCTTGGTCAAATCATAGCCCTTATGCTCACAAACTCATAAAACATTTAGATATTTACACAGGTCTGCAAAAGAAAAAGCCATTTAATAGTCAGACATAGATAGAGGAGGGACCTAGAGGTGTTAATTATTCACCATTAAACTATTGGCTACAGATAGGCTCACAAAGAAGCAGAATTATTGTTTTTAGTAATATGAAAATTTTTTACTCCATCGTGCTCTAATAGATAGATGTAATTCAACCATCAAACAGATGGAAATTGTTAAACTAATGGGCCACAAAATAAAATTCAAAGACTTGAAGGAGTGTTAAAGAAGAGAGAATATGTTAATAGGGAGGGGTTTAGAATATTTATAATACATTGTATTCATGTATGAAATGGTCAAATAAAAATAATAACAATAAACCTTTAGAGCATGCATGTATAGAATTTTATTTGTTATGTTGTAATTACAGGGCATTCTGCAGAAAGGAGAACAAAGAAACATGTATGTTTACCATATTCTACATAGTTAGGAATTTTTCTTCAATGTGTTATTTTTTGATTTGTTGTTAACATCTACTAAGTTTGAATTGTTAAAAAAAATCATTTGTTCTGGCGTTGATTGCTTTGAAAATGTTAACTGTTTTAAGCTCAATGCATGTCCTTCCTGCCTTCATACAAAGATAGAAAGGTAAGTCATTTTAAGGGCGATTGTGTATAAATTTGGTGGTGGTGGATTTGGTGAAAATATCCATCTTAAAATTGGAAAGTGTACCTGGTTGGAGTTTTAGAGAAGCTGTAATTTTATCTTTAGGCTCCCACTTGCAATTTATGACTTCAATAGCTTCAATGGAAATTACAGCTTGAAGCCCAGACGGTGCACTTTATATTCTATTCTTAAAACTTGAGGGGGTAAGGGAGAGCTAAATTCATGGCAGGAAAACCACTGTTGTAAAACTGAAGCTAGAAAATAAAATTTCTGGGAACACAATTTAATAATAATAAAAAAAAACCTCATAAGAAGCCTACACTATTTCTTTTGCTTATTTAACCCGTTTTCCAGTTCTATTTTCAAATATCATCAATTTAAGGTTTGAATTTGAAAGATTTCAGTTTTGTTTTTCTGAAAATACATGTTAAATAATACACTGCTACTTGAGGTCTAGTTTCTTAATAATTAGTTAGGCATCCTGAACCTAATGACTGGAAACTTTTACAGCTTCTAGTGATACATTTTAATATAACAACTTCTTAGTAAGTGGAAAAAGTGATACAAGTTGTGGATTTTCTGATTCATATTAGTCTTCAAAATTAGCTGATTGTGTTCCCAGCTCTACTTGAACTGGGAAGCCATAAAAGAGCATTTTTACCATTCATTTTTATTGATTAAATTATCTCCATGATTTTTAAAGATAAAAAAAAATTTCCCTGAAGTGTTAATATTGTCATTAGTATTAGAAATAAGATAATTTAGTCTAACAATTTATTAGATGAATAGCTCTAATCAAATCCTAAATATTTAGGTTAAGACAAAACAGATAATTCAAAATACTGGTATTCTACTCTTGAATGTGCATTTATATTTTTTTGCCTGGGAGAAAATTTGAGTTATATTTCCATGTTAGTGTTTTATAATGCTCAGTCTGTGACGGTACCAAATGAGAACTGACCAGCGTTCTCAGAGACAGCCGAATGAAAATGCTGGTGAGTTCTGTCATAGCAGATTCGTCACAGGCTTTTTCTAACTGCATCCTTATTTGGAGAAAAGAAAAGAATCCTCTCTAGGACTGTTAGTTATCCTCTTATAAGCTTTTGGAATCCTGCCCATTAACACTCCACTTATAGGACATAACCACCTCCTAAGGATCCCACTTGCAAATCCCTACTTATTGGTTTATAGGTCATAATAGAATTTTGAGATGAGTAGGTATTATTTTATAGAAATAGGGCCCCCAAGACTTGGGTTAAAGTTGGCATATATTTCTTCCTTCTTACAGCAAAAAATAAAAAAATAAAAAAACAAAAACAAACGAACAAACAAACAACAACAACAAAATATACCTTAAAAGTTTTTCAAGAAAATCCTACGGGGGGAGAGAGCTGGACCCTCATAAATACAGACACTCCTGGGAACTCAGAGGAGATAACTACTTTCTGCCCACATTCCTGACCCAAGAGGAAATCACCTAGTGCCATCTGTGTCCCCTGGGCAAAAGGACCTAGGAGTAGTCAGGGGCAGGACTCTTCAGGATTCTGCCAGTGCCAAGAGCTGATAACCAGTGACCAGTAGTGCCTACACACCTGAGAGCGGAGGTAAGACCAAGTTTTCTGCTCCAAGTGACATGCCTGGTGGACACAAAAAGGCAGAAGTCCTCTGGGACAGGACACTTCCGTGTTCTGGCTGTTCCTGGAACTGAACTGAACCAATCCCACAGGTCCCTGTACCCAAATCCCATGGGGGAGAGAGCTGAACTCCCAGAAGTGAGGACAATTCTGAGCTGCCACTTCTGCCCATATCCCTGGCCCAAGAGGAAACTGCATAGTGCCTCTGAATACAGGAATATAGCAGCAGTCGGCAGTAGGAACCTGCTGGTTTCTGCCTGCTCCTGGAACTTAACAGAACTGGTCACACAGCTCCCTGCACCCAAATCCAGTGGTGGAGAGAGCTGGACCCTCAAAAGTTCAGACACTCCTGAGAACTCAGAGGGGACACCTACTTTCTCCCCACATTCCTGACCCAAGAAGATATCATGTAGTGCCATCTGTGCCCCCTGGGCATGGTGACATAGGACAGTCAGGAGCAGAACCCAACAGCATTCTGCCTGCATTGAGAACTGAAAGCCAGGCGCCAGGAAACCCTACACACCTGAGAGTCAAGCTCTCTTTTCCCTGATCCAGCTGAAAGAAAACAGGTCTACAGGAGTGCTGACACACAGGCCTATAAGGAGGGTCAAGCCACTGTCAGAGACAGCAAAAGCAAGACAAGCTAACACCAGAGACAACCTGATTGCGAGAAGCAAGTACAGGAACCTAAGCAACAGAAAGCAAGACTGCTTGTCATCATCAGAGCCCAGTTCTCCCACCAAAGCATATACTGGATATCTAAACAAACCAGAAAAGCAAGATTTAGATTTAAAAATTACATTTTATAATGATAATGGAGGACTTCAAGAAGGACATACATAACTCCCTTAAAGAAATACAGGACAGTACAAGTAAACAAGTAGAAGCCCTTAAAGAGGAAACACAAAAATCCCTTAAAAAATTACAGGAAAACACAACCAAACAGGTGAAGTAATTGAACATCTATACAACCATCAAAGATAATGTACAATGAAAAAACCTCCTAGCACAAAACATCCAGGAAATCTAGGACACAATAAGAAAATCAAACCTAAGGATAATAGGTATAGAGGAGAGTGAAGACTCCCAACTTAAAGGGTCTGTAAATATATTCAACAAAATTATAGAAGAAAACTTCCCTAACCTAAAGAAAGAGATGCCCATAAACATACAAGAAGCCTGCAGAACTCCAAATAGAATGGATCAGAAAAGAAATTCCTCTTGTCACATAATAATCAAAACACCAAATGCACAAAACAAAGAAAGACTATTAAAAGCAGTAAGGGAAAAAAGTCAAGAAACATATAAAGGCAGACTTATAAGAATTACACCAGACTTCTTACCAGAGACTATGAAAGCCAGACGATTCTGGACAGATGTCATACAACCCTAAGAGAACACAAATGCCAGCCCAGGCTACTATACCAGGAAAAATCCTCAATTAACATAGATGGAAAAACCAAGATATTCCATGACAAAACCAAATTTACATAATATCTTTCTACAAATCCATCCCTACAAAGGAAAATAAATGGAAAACTCCAATACAAGGAGGGAAACTACACTCTAGAAAAAGCAGGAAAGTAATCTTGCAATGAAACCAAAAGAAGAGAGACACACAGACCTAATTCCACCTCTAACAATGAAAAGAACAGGAAGCAACAATCACTATTTCTTAACATCAATGGGCTCAATTCCCCAATAAAAAGGCATAGACTAAAATACTGGATACCTAAAGAGGACCAAGTATTTTGCTGCATACTGGAAACACCTCAAAGACAAAGACAGACACTACCAGAGTAAAAGGCTGGAAAACAAATTTCCAAGCAAATAGTCCAAAGAAACAAGAGCAGCCATTCTGATAACAAATATCAACACAAAAATACTCAATAAAATTCTTGCAACATGAATCTAAGAACACATCAAAAGGATCATCCATCATGATCAAGTAGGCTTCATTCAATGGATGCACAGATGGTTCAATATCCAGAAATCCGTCAATGCAATTCACTTTGTAAACAAACTCAAAGAAAAATCCACATGATCATGTGGGAAGATGTCATACAGGTGAGGCAGCTACAAGATCGAATGAGGCCTGTCATTGGACGAGAAGGAAGGATGGGCGGGAGAAACGTTTGAGGGAAGGGGAGGAGACTATTATGGAAAGGACTGGGGACTGGAGAAGACTGGAAGAGAGGCTGCAGAGAGAAGTGGAAGGTGACATTAAGATTCTACTCTGTGTATTTACAGGTTGCTATGAATGTTCTTAAGGGACTGATGTGTATAGGGCTTTGTATGTTTAGGTGGGCACTTATATCTTATCAATTGGATCGGAGGTTATTGTATTGTGTGTCCTTTCATGTACAGATTTAAGTACAAGAGGGTGTGCAGAGGCTAGAGATAATGGTCCATGATGGAGTTGGGATGTGTCTTTCTGGCAAGATATCCAGCAGATATCTTGGGTCACTGAGGTACTGGACCTAGTCAGGGAAAAATAAAGCCATCTTTAAATAATTTTACAATAGCATGTTCATTTCATTAGATTCTGAGGAAGCTTTTGACAAAATCCAACACCCCTTCATGGCAAAAGCCCTGGAAAGATAGGAATTCGAGGCCCATACCTAAACATAATAAAAGCAATATACAGCAAAACAGTAGCTAATATTAAACTAAATTGAGAGAAATTTGAAGCAATCCCACTAAAATCAGGGACTAGACAAGGCTGTCCACTCTCTTTCTACTTATTCAATATAGTACTCAAAATCCTAGCCAGAGCAATCAGACAAGGAAAGGATGTCAAAGGGATACAAATTGGAAGGGAATAAGTTAGAATATCACTATTTGCAGATGATATGATAGTGTACTTAAGTGACCCCAAAAGTTCCACCAGAGAACTACTAAGCAGATAAACAACTTCAGCCAAGTGGGGAGTATAAAATTAATTCAAACAAATCAGTAGCTTTCCTCTACACAAAAGAGAAACAAGCTGAGAAAAAATTTAAGGAAATGACACCTTTCACAATAGTCCCAAATAATATAAAATACCTCAGTGTGACTGATCTGCAAGTGAAAGATCTGTATGACAAGAAGTTCAAGTCTCCGAAGAAAGAAATTGAAGAAGATCTCAGAAGATGGAAAGAACTCCCAAGCTCCGAAGTTCATGGATTGGCAGGATTAATATAATAAAATTAGCCATTTTGCCAAAAACAATCTACAGATTCAATCCAATATCCATCAAAAGTCCAACTCAATTCTTCATAGAGTGAGAAAGAGTAATTTGCAAGTTCATTTGGAATAATAAAAAAACCCAGGATAACAAAAACTATACTCAAGAATAAAGAACTTCTGGGGGATCACCATTCCTGACCTCAAGCAGTATTACAGAGCAATAGTGATAAAGAACTGTATGGTATTGGTACAGAGACAGACAGGTAGATCAATGGAATAGAATGGAAGATCTAGAAATGAACTCACACACCTGTGGTCGTTTGATCTTTGACAAAGGAGCTAAAACCAGTGGGAAAAATGGTGCTGGTTCAACTGGAGGTCAGCATGTAGAAGAATGCAAATCGATCCATTCTTATCACTCTGTACAAAGGTTAAGTCCTTGTGGGTCAAGGACCTCCACATCGAACCAGATACACTCAAACTAATAGAAGAAAATGTGGGGAAGAATCTCGATCACATAAACACTGGGTGAAATTTCCTGAACAAAACACCAATGACTTATGACAAAGAATTGACAAATGGGCTCTCATAAAACTGCAAAGCTTCTGTAAGGTAAAGGACACTATCATTACGAAAAAATGGCAACCAACTGATTGAGAAAAGATCTTTAACAATCTTACATCTAATGGAGGGCTTATATCCAAAATATACAAAGAAATCAAGAAGTTATACTCCAGTGAGCCAAACAACCCTATTAAAAATGGGGTATAGAGCTAAACAAAGAATTCTCAGCTGAGGAATATTGAATGATTGAGAGTTACCTAAAGAAATGCTCAACATCAGGGAAATGCAAATCTAAACAACCCTGAGATTCTACCTCATACCAGTCAGAACGACTAAGATAAAAAAAAAAGAAAGATAAAAAAAAAGAAAGAAAGAAACCTCAGGATACACCAGATGCTGACAAGGATATGGAGAAAGAGGAACACTCCTCCATTGTTGGTGGGATTGCAAAAGGATACATCTACTCTGGAAATCAGTCTTTAGGTTTCTCAGAAAATTGAACATTGCACTACCTGAGGATACCTCTCCTGGGCATATACCCAATGATGCTCCAACAGACAACAAAGACACATGCTCCACTATGTTCATAGCAGCCTTATTCACAATAGCCAGAAGCTGGAAAGAACCCAGATGTCCTTCAACAGAGGAATGGATACAGAAAATGTGGTACATCTACACAATGGAGTACTTAACTAACAAAAACAATGACTTCATGAAATCCATAGGCAAATGGATTGAACTAGAAAATATAGTCCTGAGTGAGGTAACCCAATCACAGCAAAGCACACATGGTATGCACTCACTGATTAGTGGATATTAGCCCAAAAGCTCAAATTATCCAAGATACAATCCACAGATCACATGAAACTCAAGAAGGATGACCAAAATGCAGATGCTTTCTTCCTTCTTAAATGGGGGAACCCAAATATTCTTAGGAGGGGATGTGGAGGAAAAGTTTGGAGAGGAGACTGCAGGAATAGCCATTCAGAGGCTGTCCCACATGTTCCCCATATATATAAAGCCAGCAAAACTAGATAAGATTGATGAAGCTAAGAAGGGCATGCTGACAGGAGCCTGATATAGATGTCTCCTGAAAGACACAGCCAGAGCTTGTCAAATACAGAGGTGAATGCTAGCAGTAAACCATTGAACTGAGAATGGGACCCTCTTAGGAGGAATTAGAGTAAGGATTGAAAAAGCTGAAGGGGCATGCACCCCATAATAACAATGCCAACCCACCAGAGCCCCCAGGGATTAAACCACTACCCAGAGTATACACGGACTGACCCATGGCTCCAACTGCATATGCAGCAGAGGATGACCTTGTTGGGTGTCTGTTGAAGGAGAAGCCCTTGGTCCTGCCAAGGTTAGACCCCCAGTGTAGGGGAACATTGGTGATGTGGAAGCAGGAAGGGGTGGTGGATGAGGAGGGAAATGGAGTAGGGGGCTTATGTCCCGGAAAACAGGAAAGGGAATAACATTTCAGATGTAAATTAAAAAGTAACCAATAAAAGGAAAAAAAAGGATTGCAAAGAAAAAAACAAAAAACAAACAAAACAAAACAAACAAACAAACAAACAAAAAAGTTTTTCAAACACAGAGCTGGAAAGATGGCTCAGTGACTAAAATGCTACCTACCAGGCCTTATTATCTGAGATCAATACCTGAGAGAGTCGATTCCAAAACCTTGTCATCTTATTTCTAGGCTTGTGTCTTAGGATAAACACACACACACACACACACACACACACACACACACACACACACACACACGCACACGCACACAGGCAAGTATGTATGGATACAAACGCACACAGATCCTGCACACATACACTGGCATTTACACTTGTACATGGACAGACATTCAAATAAACAGAAACACACAAACCAACACACACACACACACACACGTTAAAAATAAATTAAAAATTATTTTTAAATGTACAATTATCCAAGGTACAATGATATAGACAGCTTCATTAAGGGTAAATATTCACATAATCTTTATGGAAAGGAATAGAAAATATTAAATACTGTTAAGAATTTGAAAACATTCTGGCATATATTTTTAAAGGTTCGAACTAAAACACATTTGTGTGATGTCATTTAATTTACAAACATATGAAGGAGTTGAAACATCCTTAAGTAAGAGGGTTTTTACTAAGATACAGAACATCTTCTAAGGTCAATGTAATGAACCCTTTTAAAAATAATTACCATGAAGTTAAAGTGACTCTTCCCTGTAATCCCAATACTTGAAAGGCTAAGTCTGGAAGGTTACTGAGTTACACAGTGAATTGTAAGCCAGTTTGAGCTATAATTTTTTTTTTTTCCGGAGCTGGGGACCGAACCCAGGGCCTTGCGCTTGCTAGGCAAGCACTCTACCACTGAGCTAAATCCCAACCCCTATAATTTCTTAAATAATCAAAGTAATAATAATGATAATAAAATATCATCTAACTGCAGAATTATTTTTTATGAAACATTAAGCAAAAAATGGAGTTCACAAAACTGTACACAGCTGAAAGTTCCAAATAAAACAAACAACAAAAACACAAAACAAATAAACAAACAAACAAAAAACAAAATGAAATGAAAGACCAATCAAGAACATGTAATTTCTTGGGCCACTCTGATTTTGATTTTGATTTTGATCTCATATGGTTTGAATAAAATTTAATTAATTGTAATTTGGTCCTTTTGTCATACCTGTATTTTTATTAAACAAGCATAACCACAGGTATATTTATTTGTTTAACTATTCCTTTCTTTTGATGATTCAATGAATTGCTTGAGGTCTGAATAACACTTAGGAAGGTCACTATTTTTTGATCACCTTCAGGAACTAATAGTTAATTAAATGCAATATCATGATGACCAATTCCCAATGTGGTATAAATTTTTTCTACTCACTGCTGGGCTCAATTTTGAAGAAAAAAAAAGATAGAGATTTGTCCTATTTTTTCATCTTAAGTTACATTTTGTATTGCATCAAGATTTATTAATTTATTATATGATAGAGACATTGAGTATCATTTTACAGTAATATTCCCTTGAATGAGCCAAGCAATTTTCAGTATACTATTTTCAACCCTCTCCCTGGACAGCCACTGTATTTAATGGCATATTTCTCTATGTACTAATATTCTAGTCTTTGGAAGCAAGCTGACTTGGCCCAACTACCCTATAAGACAAGACAAGGCTGGATGCTTTACCTGCGTCCCTTTGAATCCCAAGAGAAGTTTTAGAGTGATTTCATTTTGTCAGTGGAAGTTTAATGTGCTCAGACTAAAATGGTTTCTGCTCCCTGTATATTGTGCCCTGGATGCACATATGTTCCCCAGTTCATGCTGAAATATTCCCCAGATGATGATATTAAGAAAGAGAACCTGGGGAAGACGATAAAATCATAAGCATGAGGCCACCAGTGAACTACTTATGGACATTATAAAACAGAACTGAAGCACAAATTGTGCACTTTCCCTACCAGGTAACAATGAAAGATGGTCACAAATGAGGGAGGCGCTTCACCAAGCATTCATTTCTCTCACGTTTTCTTTGGAACGTTAAAACCTCTAAGGCTATAAAAGTTAAATGTCTGCTGTTTATAAACACAAATCTACTTTTTATTATTATAGTATGCTAAATGTGTGTGCATATATGTATATATGCATGTGGATCCTCTACTTTGAAATCTTAGGGGAACCTTGTATTTAATATGTCACCAGATAAGGCCCTGAGACACAGACATGGAGACAGATGAGTTGTATCCCTTGTGCAGTCTTGTGTGGGTTTAGTCAGGCCCTCTGAGGACAAGGCACTGAAACTGTAATGTAGGTAGTAAAGAAGAGACAGGTGGGCATCCTGGCTGCTGTCTTTGGGAACATATCTGCCATAGGTGTGTGAATACATACTGGAGAAGATGTACCACCTCAGGGGCAACATTCCTGAAAACTGATTCTCCCTTCATCAGAAGCCATCTTTTACTAATATCTTCTTGGTTGGGGGTGGAATGTCACCAGCCCATCCCCCGTCTGTTCTTTCCTGTGGACTCTCTTGATCTTGTGCAGGTTTTCTGCAGGTAGTCAAAGCGGCTGTCAGTCCACCTGTTCAACTCAGCAACTCTGTCCTACAAACGGTGTCTGGTTTTACACTCTCTCCGCCTTTGTCAGCAGAGATGAGAGGGAAAGGATACTCCACAAATGTTCTATTCAGAGCTGGTACTCGTATTCGCTTAGAGATTGGTCTTCTGTGGATTTCTGTGTTGCTATGGACTTTACAAAGAATCTACACTTTGGGGGAGTCGGAATGGTATTAATCTATGGGTCTAAAGATAGTACAGTTGGGACAGTTTATTATGAGTCTAATTTAGCAAAATGATAGTATTTGTTTTCCCCCACACAGCACATGACCTAGCCAACCATGGAGTTTAGGACCTAGTTAGTGATAGGAGACACTTGTGTGTGTATGTGTATGTGTGTGTGTGTGTGTGTGTGTGTGCGCGCGCGCATGTGTGTGTGTGTGTGTGTGTGTGTGTGTGTGCACTAACTTAAAATCCAACCATATAATGGCTGATTATTCCCAAAACAGCTTTGTCACTCTTGTGTGAATGGACATATGTCCACTGGACAAGGCAGTAGTTGCTAGAGATGGGGTAAAACTTCTGTTCATTATTATGGCACTATAAAAGCTGGCCAGTAGTGGTTTTCAGGGCCATGCAATCAGTATTTCTCTATGTCCTCCTACCCAGTCTATGGTTTCTTTACCAATAGGGTTTTACAATAGTGTTGTGGAACGTAACTTTGAGCAATATCTTGTGAAGTTTGGAAGGTCTATGAGAACGCCATGCTCAACAACTCAAAATATGTAATTAATACCTGGCACAGAGAGTTTGATTTGACAGGCTATGGTGTCTATTACATTTTCCTCTCTCATTTTAGGTTAATTTCATTGAAACACCTTTTATATGTGTATATGTACATATTATAGGAAGTGTATACCTTAGAAGCTTACACATATGGCACTGTTTTTCTTTTTATTCTCTCTCTCTTCTCTCTCTCTCTCTCTCTCTCTCTCTCTCTCTCTCTCTCTCTCTCTCTCGTCCAGTCTTTATCCATCTCTCAGTCTGCCCTTTGACTGTTCCTAATCTGATAACTGCTCCCGTAGTCTCTCAAGAGTTAGGTGCATCTTCTCTGACTGAACCCAGACCCAGGAGTCCTCTGTTGTATATGTGTTGGGGGCCTCATATCAGCTGGTGTATGTTGCCTGGTTGGTGATCCAGTGTTTGAGAAATCTCAGCTGTCCAGGTAGCTCAAAACTGCTAGTCTTCCTATAGGATCAGCCTCCTCCTCAGTTTCCTTCTGCTTTTCCCTAATCTATCTACATGGGTCCCCAACTTCTGTCAAATGCTTGGGTGTAAATATCTGCATCCAACTTTTTCAGCTGCTTGTTGGTCCTTTCAAGAGCATTCATGCTAGGCTCGTATTTGTAAATACACCATAGCATCATTAATAGTGTCAGGGCTTGGGGCCTCCTCTTAAGCTGGATCCCAATTTGGGCCTATTACTGGACCTTCTGTCCCTCAGCTTCTTCTCCATTTTTGTCCCTGAAGTTCTTTCAGACAGGATTAATTCTGGGTCAAAGTCTTATGACTGTGGGATGGCAACCCCATCCCTCCACATGATGTCCTGTCTTTCTACTAGTGGTAGATTTTACAAGTTACCTCTCCCCACTGTAGGGCATTTCATCTAATGTCACTCCCTTTGACTTCTGAGAGTTTCTCAGTAACATCCCCTGGAATGAGCCAAGCAATTTCAGTATACTATTTTCAAACCTCTCCCTGGACAGCCACAGTATTTAAAGGCATATTTCTCTGTGTAAAAGTATTCTAGCCTTTGGACATTCTAGAGGTCTCTGGTATATTTTAGAGGGTCCCACTAGTTCCTGCCTCCCTAGGTTGCCTGTTCCCATTCTTTCTGCTGGCCCTCAGGGCTTCACTCTTTCCCCCCCCACCCAAAAACTGATTATGTTGCCCTCTTCCCATCCCTGTCCCCTTTCCCAACCAGGTCCCTCCATCCCTAGCTCTCACCCCAAAATTGCTTTCTTCTCCCTCCCAAATGGAACTGAGGCATCCTCACTTGGTCCCTTTAACTTGTTAACCTTCTTGGTTCTGTGGATTGTTTCCTGTTTATTCTGTACTTTTTTGGTCTAATATCCACTTATCAGTTACTATATACCATGCATGTTTTTGGGTCTGAGTTACCACATTCAGGATAATATTTTCTAGTTCCATCCATTTACCTTCAAAACTCAGGATGTCCTCATTCTTAATAGCTGAGTAGTATTCCATTGTGTAAATGAACCACATTTTCTGCATCCATTCTTCTGTTGTGGGACATCTGGGTTGTTTCCAGTTTCTGGCTATCCCAAATAAGGCCACTATGAACATAGTGGAATGTGTATCCAATGGCACAGTGGGGCATCTTTTGGGTATATGCAAAAGAGTAGTATAGCTGGGTCTTCAGTTAGATCTGTTTCCAGTTTACTGAGGATCCTCCAGACTGATTTCCATGTCTTTAATGTTAGTTTTCCTTTCCCTGAATTTAATCTATCTTTCTTTCTTACTCCATTTAATACTCCTTTTTCATTAATCTGTTTTATTATCTCCTATTTCAACCAATCCCTCAGTGCTCAGAAGATAGGAGGTAAAGAGAACTTTTGCTCTTTGTTATTTGTATAGAGACAAATAACAAAATTGTTCATTTATAATTAAAATTTAATAATTAATAGATCATCCAGCCAGTCTATGGTGAACCATTTTATCAGAAAAGCAGTACTCGAAACCATAGATTCATAGGAGTAACTAAATCATTGAAATTTGAACAGAAAGAAAGAAACTAACTCCTTTACTTTCAGTTATATAAATATACTATTTTTTATTAATCTTAAAAGAAAAAAGTAATCTTCTAGATTGTATTTCCCTCTACATTGTTTATCTGTGGATTAATATTAAGGCTCAGTTACTTGCATTGCTGAGTTATTTGAGAATTATTGCTCATTAATAGGTCCTACCTTGAAACATGTTTTCCTTCGCTTTGCATCTACCTCACTAGTTCTTCCCCGAATCCACAATTTATGGTGTGAAGGGAATCAATGGCAACTCTTTATTCATCGTAGAAGTTTATGACTGAACATATCACATCTCTGGTTGCTTCTTTTTCTGCTTTTTTTTTCCTTATAAGTCCCTAGGGTTTTTGTCTATGAAATGAGCCAGCATGTTACCAGACCCAAGGGAAATAGCAGAGAATTGGATCTGAGTTAGGAAAATTTACCAAATGAATACAACATTTTCCTTTTTATATAGAAAGACATGTCAGTGCTCAAAACAAACATTATGTTATTTCCCTGGATATTTCATTTTACTACCACGAGAGCCTGTTTTGGTTTTGTACTGATATTAATTAAAATTGAGATTCACTAATACTCACTGGGCTCTTTGAATTTGAAAAAAAAGAGGATAAGAACTGCTGAACAGTTTTTTATATACATTAAAAGAAAACAGAATCCCCAAACATTTGCAATGTCAGGAATTGAAAATATCAATTTCTAATCATTGTTTTATTTCCCCGTCTATAAATACTTTTGACTTATAAAAATTTGTTGAAATTCGTTCTTTTATGATTATCTTGTTGCTATTTTATATACATATTTTATATACATATATCTATGTGTATGTATACACACAACCCACACACTTCTTTTTTTTTTCTTTTTTCTTTTTTTTGGAGCTGGGGACCGAACCCAGGGCCTTGCGCTTGCTAGGCAAGCGCTCTACCACTGAGCTAAATCCCCAACCCACACACACTTCTTAATATGCAAACATTTCCCTTCAAAAAATTAGAAATTAACAGGTTTCAGATGGTTCAAATATTTTTGTCTTACTTTGTTCTCAGTAGCTCTAAGGAGAAAGAGTTATCAATACTTTACTAATAATTCTTATTAGTAAATTAGTTTAAAATAATATTAAAGCAGTCAGTGACCATTTCTCAAACAGTGGCAATGCACATCAAAGAACAAAACACTTTAAAGTTTTCTATATTTATAACTAATTGCTATGTATTTTCAATATTGTTTACCCACATCTGGGAGTTTGGGAAACATTAAAATCTGCCTAATCTATTCTTTGCCTAGTAATGCAAGCATGATGACAGGCCTTTAATATCTGTCTCCCAACTGTGAGTTTGAGACTCTTATTAAAATCACTGGATGAAATCCATAGCTCATGATTACAAACAAGTGAAGCCTTCAGTCAGGAAAAGAAGCAGAAATAAACTCATTAGTTGGACCTGGTAACTAAAGCTGAAAGGTAATATGTAATATATACCAAAATATCCTGGGTACATGTTTACGAATACATTGCTACTATGATCAAGTACTATGATCAGTTCAAGTATCTTTTCCATCTACAGTTAGACATTTAAACTCCTTGATTAGTGATCAGTAACCTCTACTAATGAGACAGTGTATCCAGGGATTCTGAGCCTAATTGCTAATGTCTTTATTAATGTATAGTTTGCTTGAAAGAATGTGTTTGTGTGGGCTGAGGAGACATTTTGTGAGAGCAAGTGGCCATAAGACAAGGATCTGAGAAAGGCCTCCTGGAAAGAGTTTCCCTTAGGCAAATCCACGTAGAATGGAGAGGCCTCAATTTGTAGTGGCACAGATACTATTCACACAACCAATGGTTTCTGAGAGGATATCCCTATCTTAAGCAACAGTGCAGACCCAGTTGATGTCTTCACATGACTTCTTCTACAGGGAAGTCTTCTGATATTCAAGTTACCCCCTTGCACTTTTGTGACAATAATCATGCCTTCATTCATAATGAATTTTAAGCATTTCAGGGGGAAGATTAGAGATGCTTTTTATAAATATGAAGTGGTATGACTCTCATCGTGATTACACTATGTTGAAGAAGGATGCACTTGGCTCTACTGGGGTGTGATGGTTCACATCAACTACTGGTAAAGCAGTTTAGACCCGAGAAACAGTTCAGTCAGCAGGGTTTGCTATGCCTGCTGGAGGATCTTAGCTTGCTTCCCAGGACCCAAGGCAACCCCCAATGCAATAGTTTGCAATCCTTCTGCTGAGGGTAAGGAGAAATGGAGCCTTGCAGCTCACCAAACATCAGTCGATGCTATGCTTTTAGCCAGCGAGAGGCCACGTGTAGAAGGAGACTGATTTTTCAAATTTAAATGACATTGTGAAGGAAGTTGATATTTTTATAGAAAAGAAATAATTCCACTGGCCTATTTCTGATATACAGAGATAGCTTTATGTATCTGTCTAATAGTGTCAGAGGCTAAAATATAACCTGTTTACTCATTCATTTTCCTCTTCATAAATTTTCACAAGTGTGACTTAATGCAGTGTAATGACTGTTATAGTGTCACACAAATGAAAGGCATTTCAAGTGGAAATGACCCTCAGAAGAAATAATGAGAATTGCTCACATCATATTATTTGTTGAAAAAACAATGATGATGTAGCAAATGCAATTGCCTTTCCTAGGTGGCATAGAATGAATTAACATTCAGGTGAATTTATTTCCACTTTGATTCATGATTCTGTAGTCAGATAACTTTGAGTATTTTTTTGTTTGTATTTTAGTGTCCTTTTCACTTCCATTTCTTATTCAATATTTTATTTATTTACATTTCAAATGTTATTCCCTTTCCCAGTTTCCCCTCCATAAACCTCCATCCAGACCCCTCTACCTGCTTCTATGAGGGTGTTCCCCACTCATCCAAGCACTCCCTGCCTCACTCTCCCTATGCTGGGGCATCGAGCCTTCATATGACCAAAGGCCTCCTATCCCATCGATGCTAGATAAGGCCATCCTCTGCTACATATGCAGGTACAGCCATGGGTCCCTCCGTGTGTATTTCTTGGTTGGTGGTTAAGTCCATGGAAGGTCTGAGGGGTCTCATTGGTTGATATTGTTGTTCTTCCTATGGGGTTGCAATCTCTTCTGTTCCTTCAGTTCTTCCCCTAACTCCTCCATTGTGGTCCCTGTGCTCAGTACAATGGTTGGTTGCAAGCATGTTTTAAACTTTTTTTTTTTTTTTTTTTTGTTTGTTGGTTTTTTGTTTTTCGGAGCTGGGGACCGAACCCAGGGCCTTGTGCTTGCTAGGCAAGCACTCTACCACTGAGCTAAATCCCCAAACCCTGTTTTAAACTTCTTAATGGTAGGATATATCCTCACTCCATATGTCTATGGAGTGCCATCAAAAGATTGATTCATTTTATCTTTTAGAAACAGAAGTTTGAATTCCTTGAGAATTTCATACATTGTATTTTTTACTACTTTTATACTTTTACAGTCCAGCCATTGTTCCCTTCCCTGTTCCCCCTCCCACAGTGCCTCATCCCTTTCCTCCTCCTCCTGTCTCCAAGAGAATGTTTCCTCCCTTCAGTCCTCCCCAATCCTTGGTGCCTCAAGTCTCTCAGGGTTTATGTGTTTCTTCTCCCACTGTAGTCAGACCATGCAGTCCTCTGGTATATATGTCTTGAGGCCCTCAAACCAGCTCATGTATGCTGGCTGCCTGGCTAGTGCTATTATGGCTAGCTCCTGACTCCTTACATAACCACCCTACCTTTTCTACCTAATTCCCTATCTTCCAACTCCATCTGTGTCACAGTTTAACTTGTCATTTCAACTGTTTTTCCATGGGATTTCCTATGGTCTTATTACCTATTTGATTTGTCTCTACCCTAATTTTTATTATTTTCATCTGTTGCTTTTGATTTTCATCCTTAATTTGTTTGATTTTGCTTCATTTCGTAATTTATTAAGAGGAAGAATAAATTACTCGTGAACTGTCTTTCAATGTAGACATTTACAGATCAATGTTTCCCTCCAATATAACTTTCTCTGCATCCTAAAAGTGCTCATGTATTCCTTTTAACTTTTTGCTTTGTGCGGTTATTTTCTGATTTCCATTATAAATATCCAGGAATGTGAGTCTGTACTGATCTCTAATTTAATTTAATTCTAGTAGGAAAATATAGTTTATATCATTTAAATATTTTAAATAGATTAAGGCTTGTACTCTGGTATGGAATATGATTATCTCAAAGAATGTTCCATGTGTGTTTTCAAAATCAAGCATTTTCTCAATGCTAAATTAAGCTCTGAAACCAGTTTTTAAGTTCTATGAGCTCACATTGGGATACAAAAAGGATCGACTTCTCTGTTTCTTTGCTTTCTTCTATTGCATTGGTTATTAAAACTAGAATATTGAAACCTTTAATGCAATTATTGATTAGTGTTTTTCCTTTCACTGGTCAATTTTATTTCACATGTTTGATGATTGGATGTGAACGTTGTATTTACTGATTTGGGTCTTAAAGATACATTGTCTCATCACATCCGTGAACTTCATAGCTTCTTTTAGCTACACTTTAATTTAGTACTTTTAATATAATTAAAGTGGTTTGACCTCTTCATTCAGGCCATCTTCTCATTTCCTACAACCATAGTTTCTATTTTGTGGGTCTCCATTGCTTTCATTTATATATCTTATGTCAACATTTTATTTTATTTTTACATATTTTATTTTGGCTACCTCGATGTCATGTTTAGTTGGTGTAAGTTCCTTAGGGTTCAAAAGGTGTGTTTTGTTTGCCTTGGTCAGTGAGATATTTAATATTCTGTCCATTAGTATTATAAATATACATGTCTTTCTTGGAGACTCCCAAGTTTCAGGAAATGTACTTGCTAGTTTTGAGCATACTCTCTTAATGTCTTATATTTTAGGTATTCTTTTTCTCTGGTCTTCTCTGAGTTCTTCAGGATATAGGACACTCAACTTTCTATCTTCTAAAGGTTCTTGCCTTCTTGCATGTATTTCTACATTAAATTGATATTTTTCCACCATTTTGTTTGCAGAGTATTGATGTCTTATAATGGGTCTCTATAAGCATTTTCTTTCTTTTATCAATTCTTTTACATTTGGATTTCTCTAGTCTCTGTTTAAATGAAACCAGCCAATCGCTCAGTGTTAAGGAGTTCACCCAGGGCATGTATTTACTCCACAAGTTGGATGTACAAACTGGATATGTTTTTCCTGAAGGGAAACATTATTCCTATACTGAGCCCCTATGGGAGAAATATCTGTGCCTCGCCCATATGGGTCACTTCCCAAGAAGTGAGCTAGAAAATGTGTGGATTTTTAGACATGTGGTCTGTTTGTCATCTTGCAGTGGGGTAAAGTATATACTCTGTGCAAAGGGGCTGGATCAAACAGAGTGATAGACAATAGGCTACATCTCCAATGTAACCCTTAAGCTCAGAGTTGGTCCTCGGAGGAGAAAGACACTCTACTATATATTATTATGCGTTCCATAACTTGTCTGGGGTACATATAGTAAAGCAGGGTATTGCACACTTCTTGATAAAATGTAATACATTTTTGTTAAGTAAATGTCCATTTGGACAACTGTAACTTCATAAGTTTAAAAATCTTCAACTATTTCAGTTGTTGTTTTGGAAGTAGAATCGCTGTCAAATTCTTACACTTTAAATAATTATAAACAACAACAATAAAAATAAATGCAAAAAAAGTTTTATGTTGTTACATTGATATAACATCTGGGCATATTAGTGGTATTTTCCTGTGTGCACATCCCTACCTCTGTTTTCCCCAAAACTAGTACCTTGATTTTAGTAAGTAATGTGTTACCTTTCCCATGATTAATCTTGGAAACTGAATCTTTGCAATGTGCACATGTGTGTAGAGGTCAGATATGCTCTGGGTTCAAAACTACATAGGTATATTAATTTTGTAACATTTTTGTGTATGTTCCTAAGTCTTTAACAGGTTATATTTATTAGTCTTTTAAATATTTTAGGTATGTGTGAGGATGTGTCTTATATATATATATATATATATATGTATATATACATATATATATGTGTGTGTGTGTGTGTGTGTGTGTGTGTTCATCTGGGTATGTGCATATATGTATTCAAATATACATGTGGAGGTCAGAGATCAGTGTAAAGTGACTATCTCGAGAACTTTTCAGCTTATTTTAAAAGGTTTCTTTTTTTTCATTGAATCTGTATCCTGCATGGTTGTTTGGACTAGATAACCTGGAAACTTCCTGGATATACCTGTTTCTTTCTATTTGGAAATGGGGTTAACAGTACATACCACCACAGTGAAATTGTATTTAGGTAGTAAGGATCTGACCTCACGTCTTAATGAATATGTGACTACTTAATCTTTCAGCCACTTCATGAACCATTTCCTTAATATTTATACTGTACTTTGAAACATTTCTTTCTTTAAGAATTTAACACATCCAAGGCATTATTACATCTATAGTGAACATTGGATATAATATATGTTAAGTTAATAATTTAATATGAATATATTATTTAGGTAAGAAATATTGTGGGAAAATAGACAACAGAGATGTGCTATATCACATAAGCATTTGTGCTTACAATCTGAAAATATTTCTACATAAAGGAATTGTTCTTCAAGAATTACTTTATTCTAAAAAAATTGCTTAAAAAATTGCTCCTAGTTGTTTGACTTTGGAATGGTTAGTTATTATTATTTACATATTTTCACATAACAAGAAATTTAAAATAAGATTAAATGCTTATTTTTTTAAAGTCCTACAGATACAAAAATTGTGTTCTGGTTGTACTTCGGAGAGGTACCAAGCATGGTTGGCTATAATTGAATTTGCTAATGTTAGAACCTGAATTGATTGACAGTGATGTAGAGGATTTTATTATAGCTCACTGAAAATGGCTTGCCACGTTTTAGAGAAAACAGGACAGAGAGTATCAGATGCTCTACTCTTAATATATGAGTTAGTTCCATGGTTTAAACCTTCTGTTAAATCAGAAATAATTTAGAAACAGTGTGCAGAATAAACATGTTGAATGAACTTGAAAATGCTGATATTAAACCCTTATCTCGTTGCAACCAGTTCCCAGTTCTACAACACACATATTTTCAATATGTTCAA
The DNA here is from genome assembly GCF_011064425.1 of Rattus rattus. Classification (NCBI taxonomy): domain Eukaryota; kingdom Metazoa; phylum Chordata; class Mammalia; order Rodentia; family Muridae; genus Rattus; species Rattus rattus. The sequence goes on along the minus strand of NC_046160.1, from coordinate 109,976,317 downwards.
GGCTACTATTAACCACTTGGAAACTTGGAGTAGATGGAGGTGGTTAATAAGCCTGAAGCCAAAATCAACATGAAGCTAATAAGGGATCTCAATTTGTCAAGTGAATGTAACTGTTTGCCAAACGTTGTTTTAAATGGTTTTAATGGTCCAGTGTGCATTGTAGGCAAGTTCCTGAGTTATTTTAACCAACATGCTGGCAATTTATGTGGGTTTCCACCTACTAATTTATAAACCTACTCAAAGAACCAATGCATATATGTGCCTTTGCATTCTTTATGAGCACGTTACAGAATTCTATTATTGATGACTTGGTAACCATTTCAAGGTAACTTAGATCTATCGCGTTTGGCCACTTATCAGATTACCCTGAAACTGATCTCTTTATAGCAGTCAACAAATATTCTCATATGTGTACTGTAAACCTTTATTATGTACCTTGTTGGAAAAAGAGCAGAGGAACTCTGTGTAAGGTCTCTCAGTCTCAAACCGTTTGCTCACAGTTCAGTCAGAGGATCAACAAAGGCTTTTAGGGGTAGGGATTAATGTGTTCTACAATGCTATATTTACCCAGAAGGCCCATTGAGCTCTGTGTCAGTTGAGCTACAAAGTGAGAGAAGAGAATTGACAACTGGCAACTACATTCCATCAGATAATGAGACCGCAGTGTATGCTTTGTTACTACCCACCACAGGGAATTGCTATAATGTGTAAGTTGCTTTATTGGGTGTCAATCCTATATAGCTTAAAGACAGGTTTTTAGAGGTAGTTTTACTTTGAATCATCTTATACTTACTGAGAAAAGGTAAGAATTATCATCATTTAGCTTGGCAATGAGACCTCTGTTCAATGCGGAAAGATTAAGGCCTACTGAGATTAGATTACCACCAAGTAAGTCTTCTCATTTCGACATAAGTTTAGAGCAGAGACATAGAAAAGATTTGTCCTGAACAATATGATCTGAGGTATGGTTCATTTCTAATCTAGCTACAATCAGTTTGGAGAACTATCTACCTCTACTTAACAACTGTTCTATTTTTGATTGGTTAGATTGGATATTAAACAGTTGTATATTGCACAATCCAGATGCTGAGAATTAGGTCTGATTTTAATACTTTCAAATGAGTAGAAATTATTTGGAAACAAATGTGACTAAATCCATGTTTGTGGAACAGCAAATATCTGATCTCTTACAAAACGTAAATTTATTATATACTCTATTTAAAAGATATGAAGGCATAAAATATTTAATTTATATATTATTAATTGTTCAGTATATATGGTATGCATAACAACATCATATTAATGTATCTTATTTATATAATTATTTATCATAATTTATTTAAATATTATACATATGACAAATTTTATAAACTAATTTATTATGTCATTCATAATAATATCCATACTATTAAACATGAGATATATACATATATGCATAAGTATGAATAAGTTTGTATATATACATATGCACAATTGCATGCAGTTGTAGAATATTTAGAGCATATTTTAAGATTATATACATAATTATGCAAATATAAAAACAGAAAGACATACAATAAGACTGAGAAAGCAACACATATAGAGTCAATGAAATCAGTTGACTTTAGAAAGCAGCGTAATGACATTTAGAAATGCCAAACTTACATGAGCAAAGGAATAATAAACAGGAGAGAATGGAGGAAACATCATTGATGAGTTCATAAAAATTCATACGAAATCAGATGACAAAGAAACAAAATAAGCCTGGTAGAAAAAATAAGTAGAAAAGTAAAAATGCTTTGAGCAAGGAATGAGAGTGATAAGAAAATCATGTTATTGAGTTTCTGAACTCCTAGAAGCATATAATGGCCCTAAAAGTTTTCTTAAGTTTATCAACATTCAATAAAATAGATGCTATCAAATTTTATTTCATTTTCTAAGTTGGACTGGAAGAAGATTAGAATTGTTAAATGGCTCAGATGTATACACTCTGCAGTTTCCCCAAGATGAAAATTAATTGATTTATACAGCACTTTTGTGAGAATATTTAGAGTGAATTCTAAAATAAAGAGCAGTTTCTGTTGGCAGCAACTTAAACAAAGAAAATCACAATGCTGTGAAAAACGCTTAGTGGTATCTAAGTGAGCTTCAACATCCTCAGAGGTGTTGGAGTACAGTGAATACCACAGAAATAAGAGGGAAACTGCAAGACACAGTGCCCATGTGAAAACAGTAGCTGGAAAAGTAGAAAATAATCATGACATTTAAAATAGCCACATAACATGTCCATATGAAGTCTCTAGTTACATCCTGCAATTGCTAACTCATTAGACTGTCTAGAGAACATCATTTACTTCTTTTTTTGTAAAGACTTATTCATTTATTATATATAAGTACATTGTCGCTATCTTCAGACACACCGGAAGAGGGCATCAGATCTTTTTACAGATGGTTGTGATCCACCATGTAGTTGCTGGGAATTGAACTCAGGACCTCTGGAAGAGCAGTCAGTGCTCTTAACCACTGAGCCATCTCTCCAGCCCCACATCATTTACTTCTAATATTTAATGAAAATATTTATCTATGAAGCTGTGCCCAGGAATCTCTTCTCTGATTTCTTAAGTTAAAATAGATACAGGAATGTCATTTTCCAAATATTTATTAGGAGTTATTCGTGTGTGTGTGTGTGTGTGTGTGTGTGTGTGTGTGTGTGTGTGTGCTGTAAGAGTAATAAAATGTTTTTCATTTCTCATCACTTTCCTGCTTCTCTTTTATCCAATAAGCATGCATATGCACCATGATACAAATTTTATTATTTGAGAAATAATGCCCTTTTTCATCAAATTCTTTATCCATAAGGTCATGGGTAACTCTAAACTTTTAAGTATCACATTTTGAGAAGGATTTTCATAACCCCTCCCATAATTAGATAAAATTTAACAATTGAAAGCATGTATCTTCTTCACAAAGGCTCTTTGTTCACAGTCAGACTTAGTAATAAAATAAACTACCCCAATGTCGAAGTAGCTGAAGAAAATGAAAACACACTTCACACACTGAGGCCACAGTTTTCTGTAACTGAAAGCATTCCACCCTGGGAGGGAGGACTAAGAAAGAGGCAACATTTGGAATATAAATAAATAAAGCAGTTTAATATAACAAATAAATAAATAATTTTAAAAAATGAAACCAAGTACATATCATCATTTTGACTTGACATTGTCACACTCTTTAAATTTTTCCTGAGTTTTTAAGTATCTAAACAAGATATAGTTTTCCTGAGTATCATTCATCATTTTTATTCATGGGGCATTGCTATGAATTTAAACCTACAAACCCACTATTCAGAAAAATAGTGGTCAGTAAACAAATTGGCCATGTGTGTGAGAAAGAAATAAACTTGGAATATTCCTCCAATTATACATAAGATGCACACAGGTAGAAACAAATAAAGTTACAAAATGGAGACAATGTTTTGGGTTGGACAGGAGACTGTATTTGTGCTAAATGCATTATTGATCATGATGACAATAAATTCAGAGAACTGAGGCATGTCGTTTCCCAAAGATGGATGAGCTCCTGGGTTTGGAATGAATTCATCAGCATCTGTGTCTGCTTTGGCAAATGGTCTGAGTTCACAAAATGCTTGATATATTAAACTTGTGCACACCTTTAGGCTAACAAAATTAAAACAATATTCGGCATGCCATGCCTATGATAAGATAGTCGACAGTTGTGCTTATCACTTGCCTCTGTCTAATTACTTCATATATAATAAAGGTGAGGAAGCATTATGTACTGAAAAATTAAATTTTTCTAATGTTTATTTAATTGCATCTGCAAACTCTTTTAAACGATCGCTCAATTTTTCTAGTTTTTCTGGAGGTTGTTCTTGGAGAGGGCAGTGAACACAAGACAGAAAGTCAACAGGTATTTAATTGAGCCAAAATTCCTGCACAGGATGTCGTTCAGGGCTGATCGCATTTTTAAGAGCAGTCAGATCAATATTTTATAAGAAAAGGAAGGATCATTACTAAGCAAATACATCTGGATTTACATGCTTGAGATAGTCCTGGTGATGGACTCTCAGATAACCTGAACACACTTGCCTATACTGTATAACCGTGTAGTACATAAATATACTTCTAAAATTGAATTTCAGTTCTCTAAAATTGTTTTGCAGAGAGAGTCCTTTCATATAGTGGAAGTTCACCAATGCTTCACCCATCACTAAATATACACCATGTTTCATTCTGGTTCAATCATATAGTTTCAACTTTGCTTTTAACGTTTGTTATCAGAATACTATCATGGTGGTAGAGTAAAAAAATAAAAGAAAAATTGAGTATAGATAAGAAGGATAAAAACAGTCATGCCTCTGTGAGATATATTAAAATATTATTTATCATAGCACCATTTATTATGTCATATAGTAACATATAACATACTGTGCAACTGTTTTATATATATATATATGTGTGTGTGTGTGTGTTTGTGTGTGTGTGTGTGTGTGAGTATATATTATATAGACTCATTTGAATTGATGTTTGACTGAATATTCCTTTAAAACATTTAGTTCTTATTTTTAGGCAGCCCTAACACTCACACACACATGCATACACACACGTACACACACAAGAAAGTGTACACAGCCATTTTATTCACTCTCAAAATACTTCATTGCAAATGACTCTGCCAGCTGGATCCACTCAACTTCTATTAGTGGCAGAGAAAGACTGACTTTGAAGATCACATTAATTTTATGCTGACAGGACACATTTAAATAAGACATCTCTTCTGTGTTTGCCTGCGGTGTTAATAAGGTATTTCTAACTGCTGGCTATACACTATTATATGGTTCACCTCCCTCCCCCTTTTTTTTTTTTACTGTTTCTAGTATCCTGAGTCACAGTACAGAAATGACACAGAAAAAAGCATCCAAAATTTATATAGAAAATTATTTGTTTGAAGATTTATGGCAGGTTGTTAGGATTAAAAAATCTTCAGTGTTATTAAACAATGCTGCAAACTTTCAGAATAATTTCAGACCTTTCAGTCACACCTGCCAATTAGATTCTAAGGTAAAGGAAGCGACAAGCTGTCTCAGCTGGCATAATACATGTCACATTTTACACTTTGAATATGCTGATGACTATCTTTTGAAGTAAAAGGTTTTGAGATGCTTTTCCTGAACAATAAAGAATTGTCAGAGCAAGCAAATCTCTATTTTAAAACATGAGATGTTTTAATATGTCCCTCCCCCTGCCTCTCTGTCTCTCTCCCTCTGTCTTCCTGTCTCACTATGGTTTCCTCTCTCTCTCTCTCTGTCTCTCTGTGTGTATGTGTGTGTGTGTGTGTTTGTATGTGTATGTGTCCTACCTTTCCTTCTTTCTTTCTCTCCCTTCCCTACTTCCTTTTTTCTTCTTTTCTTCTTTCTTTGATGCTGGAGATCTATCTGATGAGCTTGCTAGGCAAGGTATCTATCACTGAGCTGTTTCTACAGAAATTCTTTTGAAATTTGTTATTTATGGCAAACTACTGTTTCAATTTGAAAGTACAGTCAGTAGGCCACATATATAAAACATTATATAATTTTGACAGTTTATGTAAGCACAAGGATTAGTAAAAATGAAGCTAGAGGAGAATTTGATTGCTTTTTTCCCCTCTCAAATGAAACTTCATTAGGTTCAATTTGTCATACAACCTGGGAAGACACAGAGTGAAATAAACCTACCACCTAAGAAACCATCTAAAGAACGAATTCATTATTCCCAGAATCATTAAGTCTCCAGGGTTCTTCTTTGTATTTCCTTAGATTAATATTTTTGCAAAGAAATATTTTATATATTTAATACTAAATATGGTGTGGTTATAACTTTTGAGTTTGCTCTTCTACTTCTGCCTGACGCAATACGTAATATGCTCATGTAAGCAGCATACAGTCAATTAGTTTAGCTAGTTTTTAATTTCACGTTTTATGTCTTCAAGCACGCTCCACATCAATACCTCACTCTCTATTCCCTTTCTGAGACTGTAAGATTCTTCAGTTAACTTTCCAATCCTCAAAATTTAAGAGAACAGCAATAAATCCATGAAGGGAGTTCAAGCAAATTAAAACATGTGACTTAATGAAGTGATGAAGATAATTTAGAATTTGAAAGAAGAATTCAGTAAAGAACTACAAGTAGCCATGACAGCTTAACTCCTTTTATTTTACTTGGTAAAATACAACATTTTTCAGACAAAAAAAGAACCAAAAATTGAAAGGAGAACTCAAGCTGAAATATCCCAATAAACCCACTAGAAAACTCAAGGGGAAGCCTTTGAATAAAATGGATCAAGTAAAATAAAGAGTATCAAGCCTATAATATTGAACTGGTGTTTAGGTCTCTTTGAACACCACAGCCAGTAGTATCAGAATAGGGGAGGCAAGAAAGAAGTTTGGTTCAACATGACCCAGTAAGGAGTGATGGATAAAGCTTTAAGAAACTGACACCGTGTGGTTTATTTTAGGCATATTTAAGCACAGCACGATTTAGAAAAAAATGTTTTCCTAATAATAATTTACAATATTGTGTCTGCAACAAAGGTTGAGACATTATTACCTCACAACTAAACTAATATAAAGTATAGTTGACATCTCCTATAAAGGTAGGTAAACAAGTTCAACGTGTCTGTGGGAGTTGTTGTGATCTAACCACAACATATATATCTCAAATGTCACCAGGCTATTAGGCACATCCTTTCCCAGACTTCTGGTAGGGACACAAGTTATAGATCCATCCCTTTGAAAAATCAACCATGTGTGTTTAACATTCTGAATCCCCAGGACTTGTCTGTAAGTATAAGGACTCACTAGCCTCCTATAGAAGGTTATAGAAGATATAGAAGGATATAGAAGATAATGTGGAAAAATTAGACCAAAGAGCAAAAATTACTGTGAAAAAAATAAGCTCATAGGGGTGGAATGCAAAGCATAGTGACCACATTCTGAAGAGCAGATCTTCATAGTACCAGCATAGGTTAGGAAACAGAATCCCATATTAATGGAATAGACTAAATTATCCAACAAAATCATAGGAACAAACTTAATTAAGGGAAGAGAAGCTCATAAGAAGCAAAGAGAAGGAGAGGCAGATGTGACCTGAAAAGAAGTAATGCACAGCATATCATAGTTAAAACACTAAGTCTACAGAGGAACAAAGAAAGAATATTGAAAACTGCAAAAGAGAAACCACAAGTCACATGTACATCAAACCCATTAGAGTAACAGCAGATTTATCAGTGCAAACTCTGAGATCTAGAGACATGAAAGGAATGCATTTCAACTTCTAAGAGACCATGACTGCAAACTACATGGCTATACCCAGAAAAATTACCTGCCTTATCTACCATAGTAGAAGGAAAAATATCAATGGTACAAACAGTCTTAAAAATTGCTCACCAGAAAAAAATCTAAAGAAACACTGGAACCAAGTCTTTACATTCAAGAGAGGAGTAAACATTGCCAAGAGACTACAAATAAAACAAAGGAAGCTACAACTAATAAAATAGAAAGCATAACTATGAGGACAAACAACAAAAATAAAGAAGGAGAAAAATCAACTATCAAACTACAAAAGAAGAAATAAGAAAAAGACTGGAATCAACTCACAGCTTTCAGTAAACTGTTCAATATTAATGATCTCAGCTCTCCTACCATAGGACATAGGCTATCAGTTCCAGAAGACTTACTCTAGGTACCAGCCATTGAAGAACTGCCAGGGCAGTAAAGCATGTAGGTGATCTTCAGATCTTCTCCCCATTTCAATTGTTATTACCCTTCTCGGTTTCCTCCCTCCCAGCAATCAAGTTCACAGGGGGTTCAGTCTTGGCAGGACCAAGTGCTTCCCCTTCCACTGGTGCTCTTACTAGGCTATTCATTGCTACCTATGTGGTTGGAGCCCAGGGTCAGTCCATGTATAGTCTTTGGGTAGTGGCTTAGTCCCTGGAAGCTCTGGTTGGTTGGCACTGTTGTTCATATAGGGTCTCGAGCCCCTCCAAGCTTTCCAGTTCTTTCTCTGATTCCTTCAACGGGGGGTCCTGTTCTCAGTTCAGTGGTTTGCTGCTGGCATTCGCCTCTGTATTTGCTGTATTCTGGCTGTGTCTCTCAGGAGCGATCTACATCCGGCTCCTGTCAGCCTGCACTTCTTTGCTTCATCCATCTTGTCTAATTGGGTGGCTGTATATGTATGGGCCACCTGTGGGGCAGGCTCTGAATGAGTGTTCCTTCTGTCTCTGTTTTAAGCTTTGCCTCTCTATTCCCTTTATTTACATTTCAAATGTTATTTTCTTTCCTGGTTTCCTGGACATAAGCCCCCTATCCTATACCTCTCCCCTTCTTCCATAAGGGTTTTCCCCTCCCCATCCACCCCCGCTTCCCACCCCCGACATTCCCCTATACTGGGGGTCCAACCTTGGCAGGACCAAGGGCTTCTTATTCCATTGGTGCCCAACAAGGCCATCCTCTGCTACGTATGCAGTTGGAGACATGGATCAGTCTATGTGTAGTCTTTGGGTAGTGTGGTTTATTCCCTGGGAGCTCTGATTAGTTGGCATTCTTGTTCTTATGCGGTTGCTTATACAAACAACCTATTTTCCCAATATTCTTTATTGCATTGGTCACCTTGAAAAATAAGTAGGGAGGCTTCAGAATGAAGTGAAATCTCATGTGTGATGAACCTAACAGGTATCTATAGAGCATTCCACCCAAATAATAACAAATATTCCTTCTACTTTTAGGAAGGTTGGAGCTTCTTTCAAGAGAACATATTCTGTGATACAAAAAAAAAGCCTTAAAAATTAAAAAAATGAAAATCCATGTATCTGCCTAACAGTTACATTATAACTTAAAATTGATAACATTGACAGTAAATAAATATCTGAAATTATGTAAATTAATGGAGGCTAATCAACTCATTATCGAATGATAGATTACTAAAAGGGAGTAAAGAAAGGAATCAAAATATACATGAAACTAAATCACAATGAAGACACAACACAATAAAACATCTGGGGCACACTGAAGGCAGTTGTAAGAGGGAAATGAGCAGTCCTAAGTGCATATATTATAAAAAAATACAAAAAAAAATAACTTGATGATATAACTCAAGAATCTGGAAGAGCAAAAGCAAACTAGACCCAAATCCAGTTAAAAATATAGGATTAAAAAGAATCAAATCTCTTTCACTCCAACTGCATACGTAGCAGAGGATGGCCTTGTTGGGCACCAATGGAAGGAGAAGCCCTTGGTCCTGCCCAGATTGGACTGCCAGTGCAAGGGAATGTCAGGGGGGACGGGAAAGGGGGGGGGATGGAGAGGGGAACACCCTAATAGAAGTTGGGGAGGGGGAGGGGATAGGAGGCTTATGGACAGGAAACTGGGAAAAGGAATAACATCTGAAATGTAGATAAAGAAATATCCAATTAAAAAAAAAAGGAAAAAAAGCAATCAAATCAGAACCAGAAAAAGAGAAAACAATAAAGAATATAATAAAAATCTAAAGGTGATGTCTTTGAAAAGATAAGAAAGATCAAAACATCTTGGCTCAACTTATTAAAAGAAAGACATAACCCAAGTTAACAAAATCAGAAATTATTAAGAAAAAGCTTTAAAAGAGATGAAAAGTTTATTTACTTTATTATAAGAGGATACATTAGAACTTTTCAAAATTAATTTATAAAAACACCCAAATTAAATATATGCATGCTGGGAGTGTGTTTTGTGTGTGTGTATATGTATGTGTGTGTGTGTGTGTGTGTGTGTGTGTGTGTGTGTGATGTGTGTGTCAACTCTCACACAGGGTTGCACGGTTTTCAAAAGCAAGAAAATTACTAAGGGTTGTTTTTTCTCTACATTCTCCCCAGCATCTGCTGCTGTCACCTGAGTTTTTGATCTTAGTTATTTTGAGTGGAATGATGTGGAATCTCAGGGTTGCTTTGATTTGCATTTCCCTGATGACTAAGGATGTTGACCAGTTTTTTCTTTTTTTCTTTTATTGGATATTTTTAAATTTACATTTCAAATATTTTTCCCTTTACTGGTTTCCTAGACATAAGCCTCCTATCCCCTCCCCCTCCCCTTCTTCTATAAAGATGTTCCCCTCCCCACGAACCCTACCCCTTTCCCTTTAGGTGCTTTGAGGCCCTTTGAAATTCCTCAGTTGAGAATTCTTTGTTTAGCTCTGTACCCCATTTTCAATAGCGTTATTTGGTTCTCTGGAGTTAAACTTCTTGAGTTATTTGTATATATTAGATATTAGCCCTCTATAAGATGTAGGAATGGTAAAGATCTTTCCCTAATCAGTTGGTTGTCAATATGTCCCATTGACAGTGTCCTTTGCCTTACAGAAGCTTTGCTATTTTAACGAGGTCTCATTTGTAGATTCTTGATCTTAACACTCCTCTATTTTCAGTGGAATTGCAAGCTGGTACAACCACTCTGGAAATCAGTCTTGTGGTTCCTCAGAAAAATGGACATAGTGCTACCTGAAGACCCAGCTATCCCACTCCTGGGCATATAGCCAAAAGATGCTCCAACATATAACAAGGACACATGCTCCACTATGTTCGTAACAGCCTTATTTTTAGTATTCAGATGCTGGAAAGAACCCAGATGTCCTTGAACAGAGGAATGGATACAGAAAATGTGGTCCATTTATAAAATGGAGTATTACTTAGCTATTAAAAACAACAACTTCATGAAATTATTTCTCAAATACATGGAACTAGAAAATTTCATCCTGAGTGATGTAACTGAAACACACACACACACACACACACACACACACACACACACACACACACACACACACACGGTATGCACTCACTGATAAGTGGATTATTATCCCAAAAGCTTGGATTACCCAAGATACTATCCACAGACCACTTGAAGCTCAAGAAGAAGGGCAACCAAAGTGTACATGCTTCAGTCTTTCTTAGAAGGGGTAACAAAAATATTCACAGAAGGAAATACAGAGACAAAGTTTGGAGCAGAGACTGAGGGAAAGGTCATCCAGAGAGTACCCCACCTGGGGATCAAGCCCATATCCACACAGCCACCAAACCCAGACAATATTGATGATGCCAAGAAGTGCATGCTGACAGAAGCCTGATATAGCTGCCTCCTGAGAGGCTCTGCCAGAGCATGACAAATACAGAGACAAATGCTAGAAGTCAACCATTGAACTGAAAATGGGGTCCCCATTGGAGGACTTAGAGAAGAGATTAAAGGAGCTGATGGGGTTTGTAACCCCCTAAGAACAAAAATACCAACCAACCAAAGCCACCAGAGAGTAAACCACTATCCAAAGACTGTACATGAACTGACCCAAGGCTCCATCTGCGTATGCAGCAGAGGATGGTCTCGTTGGGCACCAATGAAAGGAGAGGCCCTTGATCCTGTCAAGACTTGATGCCCCAGTGTCGGGGAGTGTTAAGACTCAGTGTTGGAAAGGGGTGCATGGGTGGGTGGGGAAACACCGTCATAGAAGCAGGAAGTGTAGGGATGCAATAGGGGGTTTATGGATGGGAACCCAGGAAAAGGGATAACATTTGAAATGTAAATAAATAAATATCCAATTAAAAAAAAGGAAAAAGAAGAAATTAGAGAAATACCCTTTACAATAGCCACAAATAATACAGAATATCTTGCGGTAACACTCACCAAGCAAGTGAAAGATTGTTTTGATTATTACTCTTACAGTTATGGCATTTAAAGTTAGGGGCTTTAGAAGGTGAGGAGGCCATGAGAATGGAACCCTTAGAGTCAGTGTCTTTATAGACATACGTTTTTATTAAGGATGGCCCTACATGGTCCTCAAAGTATGTCCTCATGAGATATGGACTCAGATATTGCCTCAGTCTTGGATTTCCAAACTTCAGAAATTTAAGAGATAAATCTCTGTTGATTATATGTCATCCATCTTATGGGATGTTTGTTATAATAGAGTCAATGTAGTTAAGATGGAGAGACAATGTGATACAGTACAAAGGCCAAAATTAACTACTCTGAATACTGCCCAATGCTTTAATAATCATAATATTTTATCTCATTAAATCTTGAACATCCAGAGAAATTAGTCGATGTAAAATTGACTTAACCAGGAATGCAAAGAATGTGTTTTTCCAGAAAAGTTTATATTTTTATTTTGAATGTATTGTTTGCTTTTTAAGTACAGATCTGTTTTCAATATGTAATTTTATGGGTAGGTATAAAATGGTTGAACCTTAATATAAAAAGGCCTAATGATAGTTTCAATGTAATAATGAATATTTCATTAGCCATTCCCCTCATTTTGTCTCTGTCACCTTAGAGTTAGATAATGATGATAAAATGGAATGACTAACTTCTAAATAATTAGTTTTTTCTACTATATGTTGTTTGTTAGTGTTTTGATGCTTAACAATTAAATTCAGGACACATTAGTATTATCAAGATTTAATTAATTCCAAAATAAAAATGTATATCATAATAAAAAACACCTAACACAAATATTTCTATACAGACAATGAGGTATATGAAATGAACATAGCAAATTACTAGTTAAAAAAAAACAGTTACCTAACAATGTGTAATAAGAACAGGGTCTATATAATGTAACCTAATTTCTGAAATTAAATATATTGATATTAAACAAAGAAAAGTTTATGATCTAACAAAGGAAAGGGGAAGATACAGGAATTTACCAAGACAATTTAAACATATTTAAAGGACTCCTTTGGGGACCAAAAGAATTATTAAATATTTGTTTGCCATGTAAGATGAGGAGTTTATATTTGATAATGTAGCATCACTGAAAAATAAAATAAAATATAAATTGATGAGAAAAGAATAATACTTGACAACATGCAATACATTTGAATTAAACTTAAATGTGAATATTATAGAAATATAACAGATGGAAGAAATAACTATGTTTACTGATTCTCCATCTGAGTAGCAATAAATTTCTTCAGAACAATCCAAACAAAAAGTATAAATCTCAAGATAGAAAGGGATTCATACATGCTGTTGCAAAAATGAGGATTTGCTCTCAGACATAGTAATGTATGCTTATAATCTCAGCAAGTGGGAGCTAGGGGAAGTAGGTAAGAAATTCAAAGTCAGGACCAGCTACATGGTGAGTTTAAGAAGAGCACTGGGTACCCGACCCTCTCACAAAACAAATCAGCACAAACACCTTGCCACACACACAGAGATGCTTGTTCACCTTAATAGTAGTATATACCTTGGTATAAACTTTTAAGAACAAGTTGGACAATAAATCACTTTATATGATTACAAAATAGCAGAAGATATGAAATACTATTGTTTCTAGGTTTAAGACATAGTATATTACATCAGCATAAAATTAAATATGGTGATGTAAATTTAGAATAAACAACTTAGTGTTTGAAAAGTATATGCTTAGTGAGGAGTACACTAGTGTCCTTGCAAATAATCACTGTGGCTTCTAAGTTGGAATGCACTGGGCCAGCATGATTCTTTCAGTGAATATGAAAAAAATAATATACACATGTCTGTCGATAATTTGACTTTCAAAAACAGACTGCAATCTTATCAAGAAAATTCTTTTTTTGTAGTTTACATTATTTGAATCATGATATATTAAACATTGCTGGAATTATGATGTCAGATAATTCAAATAAAATTATGGTCCAGGACTAAGCAAGTATAAGAATTTTCTGTCTAATAACATGATGAGACATCTGAAAATAATGTCAACAATCTAGTTTCCCCAATTTCAGCTTACAATATATCAAGGTAAATATCAAAAAAGTAAAGTACAACAGATGTCTCTCTACGCTTTCAAAATTCAAATGGTAAAAATCATCTTTGAGGATTTCTCCAACTATCTAATAACCAAGTGATTACAAACTTTTTTTTCACAAAACTCCACATTAGATCCCGTTGGTTTAATAATAGAATACAGAAGAGGTATTTGAATATACATGATTATTCTATTTTTCATGAGGACCAACATATGAAATCAGGCAAAAGGCTTCTTAACATGTAAGGGATAAAGAAAATATCACACACACACACACACACACACACACACACACACACACACACACAGAGAGAGAGAGAGAGAGAGAGAGAGAGAGAGAGAGTCTCATTCATCATAAGCAAAAATAAGAAAATTTTAATTGAAAATAAAGGAAATTATAAGTTAAAGAAAAAAGTGGAAATGCAGCATACCCTTCCGATTGGCATAACTCAGCAGTTATACCAGCCAAGAAATGTAGAAGCTGTTGTAAAATGAATAGCACTCAGCTCTGTTAATATCACATAGCACAGGATAAATGCAGAGCGACCTGTGAATCAAGTCCCTTATATATTTGCTTTACAAATTTGTATGTATACTACCTACATGTGGATTCTTGAATATATGCAATTATCTTACTGGTATCAAGTAATTGGAGAAAAGTTCGAAGTCTAAAGGGGGAGAGAAGAATCACCAAGAAAGTAGAATAATGGGAGAGGGATGGGGAGGATGGAGAGGGATGTGGAGGATGGAGAGGGATGGGGAGGATGGAGAGAGATGTGGAGGATGGAGAGGGATGTGGAGGATGGAGAGGGATGTGGAGGATGGAGAGGGATGTGGAGGATGGAGAGGGATGGGGAGGATGGAGAGGGATGGGGAGGATGGAGAGGGATGGGGAGGGTGGAGAGGGATGGGGAGGATGGAGAGGGATGGGGAGGTTGCAGAGCGAAGAGGAGGGAGAGTAAAGATGGGGTATGAAAGGGAAAAGTGAGTGAGGATTTTGGATTTACATAGTATTTTTGTTGTAAAAGTGTAAAAAATAAAAAAAAGTAACGATGTCTTTTATGCCCACTAGATCCGGCACCATGGCGCCCCAAGATATCTGCTGGATATCTTAATTCTCAGACACCAAAGCCTCTCACCTGCTTTGCTCCATCCCATATCACACTGTGAAGGCATCTCTGAGCCGTCAGCAATCTCTCTACCTATCTGTTTCCCAAGGCAGGTTTCCATGCCAGAAACACACATCCCAACTCTGTGGTAGCCCAGACCAGCTGCCCCACACTCGATTACACCTAAATCTACACATGAAAGAACACGCAACACAATAACCTTTGACCCAATTGATAAGATATAATTGCCCACCTAAATATAGAAACCCAGTACCAGCCATCCCTTAAGAACATTAATAACAGCCTGTAAGTACACAGAGCAGAATCTTAATGTCACCTGCCATATTGTCCTGCCAAGGCTTCTCTACATAGTATATGGAAAGTAATGCCTTTAGTATATAGGGAAAAAGTAGATAAACATTGCTATCAGGCATATCAAGGAGATCCAGGTTTCCATCATCAATGGAATGATTTTATTCACAACATAATATATGTCCTGAAAAACTATTTATCTACATGATTTCCTTCATTTTACATGGGTAATTAGCATGGATTTGTTTGTTCTATGGCGTTACTAATTCTGACCAACTAAGTGTCCATTTGTATGCAACCGCAGTTTTAAATTGAGATGTGCTGAAGTGAGAAAAATAAGAAACTCCTGGGGGTTGGGGATTTGTCTCAGTGGTAGAGCAATTGCCTAGCAAGAGCAAGGCCCTGGGTTCGGTCTCCAGCTCCGGAAAAAAAAAAAAAAAAAAAAGAAAAGAAACTCCTGAAAAGCAATGAATGAAATCCTTTAAGAGTAGAGAGGAGGTGTCCTCTTTGGTTTAATAGGCATAAAAAGAACAAATCAATGGTGGAAGGAGAATACCAGTGACAACTAGCATTTTGACCCAGAAGATATTCTTCGAATATTTGATGCAGCTTCGGCTTTAGCTGAATTTGGAGGTGCAAAGACAGGTCCGAGACGGTGCTTTCCTACGCAGCTTACCTGAAGTTGTGGGAATGTGTTCGTATCATCAGTATGATGTCACGTATTTATCTCCACTTGGGCTTCTTTCTATGATAATTTGTTTGAATGAAAGTGCTTTTAAGTAAACAATACTGTCTTGACCTTTGTACCCAAACACATGAAAACAAAGAAATCTTATTATTACCATGCAAATTGCAAACTGAGTGCAAGGGAAAAGCTTAGTACAGAATCAGAGTAGAGCAGATGTGTCTTCTCAGAAGAATGTTTCTCAGAGTGAGGTCCTTAGTCATTACAGAGCCTCATCCTCCTCACGATCCTTCCGCAGTCTTGAAACGTACCCGATGTCATTAACCATGCACGCATATTGATGTATTTTATTTCCTACTGCCACTTGCATGACCTCACTCCTTGCAATTTATAAATTTCACAAAGGAATAATGTGCCCAAATGCATGAAGTGAGTTAAATTGTACCTTTATCCAAACTTCAATTTCTTATACCAATTAAATCTTTTTGTTGGACAAAATACATGGAATAATTTATAAGCCAATGAAATTATAGGGATACAAAATGTGATCAGCATAATTATATAAGTTCTTGGAATAGAGTTTCTAATATTTTCTAATCCACTGAGAATTGCCAGATTTTATTTTCAGTTATAAACATTAATGATTTAAATTCTTCAGTATGTCATATAAATGCTATTTAAGACTTGGCTAACTTTAAAGACATCCCACCAAAATGTTTATCCCTGGAAGTTATTCATGCAGCCCACAAAATTTTCAAGAAATAAATGCTCCTGAGTGACGGAGGTAAGCAAAGTCCCTCAAATGTTCTGTTTCATGTCCGTTTGGGAGACAGGTGTCTGAAAATTGATTTATCTTTAGTTGGAAGGGAAAGGATGGGACATCTTTCATGTATCACGGTAAATGTCAGGGAAAAACATGCAAAGCTTCTCTTCTAAAATATTATGAATACAAACCCTTAACTGCCTTTTTGCTCAATCTCACATGTCAGAGAATCTTTTAGGTTTTCTTTTAGCTAGAATTTTTCAGTGTTGAAGTTGTCTGCCGGATAAAGACAAGGCACAGCCACAAAGTTCATAAGTCTAGGTGTAACCTCAACTCTGTCTCCAATGTGTTTGAAGCCAAGTCCTTTTTTGATCTCAAGCTTCAGTTATGTTATTTCTGGGTTAACAACATTAAATTGGGTTATTACAAATGGACCAGGATTTATCAAATGTGCCAGGATTTATTACATTTGCGATTAAGAGACAGGCATGATTATAACCTATATTATTTAGAGATAATCTTTATAAAACACATCAAGAGGTTCTTCTGTTTCTGTGTTTGTAGAGCAGTCAGATAATATCTCCTCCTGTAACAGTGTTTATAAAACTGCCATGCCAGGTGAGTAAGTTTTGCAAGGGGCGTTCTGCCCTCAGGTCATTAAAACATTTTAAATGAAATGCTTACTATATTCTGTTTTGATTGATCCAAACGTTCATATAATTCACTACCATTATGTACATAGAGAGTGATTGCCATAGCCACATCTGGCCATTGTAATGATATTGGCCCAGGGAGGATGCAGAAGAAGATTATAGGATTGGCTATGTAGAGAATATGATCAGAACCAGGTCCTGGGGAACATGGGCCCATACAGAGCCATAGAGAAACCCAAACAACTACTTTGAGAATCCAAATACCCAGGGGCATACTGATATTCCAAGTACTGCCTCTGTGCCCTCTGGTTAGTCTGCCTAAGGGTTTGTATATTTTATTGATTTTCTCAAAGAACCAGCTCCTGGTTTTGTAGATTCTTTGTATGATTTTCTTTGTTTATTTTTGTTTTTGTTTTTGTTTTGTTTCTACTTCATTGATTTCAGCCCAGAGTGATTATTTCCTTTGGTCTACTCCTCTTAGGTGTATTTGCTTTTATTTTGTTCTAGAGTTTTCAGATGTACTGTTAAGCTCCTAGTGTATGCTCTCTCCAATTTCTTTATGGGAATGCTCAGAGGTATGAGTTTTCCTCTTAGCACTGCTTTCATTGTGTCCCATCAGTTTGGGTTGTGCCTCCATTTCCTTTGAATTCTACAACGTCTTTAATTTCTTTCTTTATTTCTTCCATGAGTTATCATCGAGTAGATAGTTGTTCAGCTTCCATGTATATGTGGACTTTCTCTCATTTTTATTGTTGTCGAAGACCAGACTTAGTTACTTGTGATCAAATAGGATGCATAGGATTATTCCATAGGATTATTTCAATCTTCTTATATCTGTTGAGGCTTGGTTTTTTTTTTTTTCTGATTATATGATTAGTTTTACTATGTCTCTGCTAGCTTCTGTTTCCACAATCTGTCCACTGGTGAGAGTGGGGTATTAAAGTCTCCTGCTATCATTGTGTGAGGGTCATTGTGTGCTTTGAGCTTCAGTAATTTTTTTAACATGTGTGTGTGTGCCCTTGTATTTTGGGGCACATATGTTCAAAATTGAGAGTTTCTCTTGTTGGATTTTTCCTTTGATGCGGATGTAGTGGAAGTTCCTCATCTTTTTTTTGAGAAAATTTGTTGGAAGTCTATTTCATTGAATCTAGAATTGCTACTCCAGTTTGTTTCTTGGGATCATTTGCCTCAAAAAATTTTTTCCAGACTTTTATTTTGAAGTAACGTCTGTCTTTTTTTTCACTGAGATGTATTCCTTGTATGCAGCAAAACCCTAGCTCCTGTTTTTGTATCTAGCCTGCTAGTCTACGTCTTTTTATTGGGGAATTGGGTCCATTTATATTGAGAGATATTGAGGACCATGATTTTGCTCCCTGTTATTTTTATTAGAGGTGGAATTATGATTATGTGGTTCTCTTCTTTTGGGTTTGTTGTGAGAATATTGCTTTCTTGCTCTTTCTTTGGTGTAGTCTCCTTATGTTCAAGTTTTCCTTCCATTATCTTCTGTAGGGCTGGATTGATGGAAAGACATTGTTTAAATTTTACTTTGTTCCCTCTTTCATTAGGTTTGTGAAGTTTTCTTCTATAATTTTGTTGAAGATGTTAGCTTGCCCTTTGAGTTAGGAATCTTCCCTCTCTTCTATACCTACTATTCTTAGGTTCATTTTTTTCATTGTGTCCTAGTTTTGTTAAATGTTTTTAATTAGGAGGTTTTTGCTTTTGGTATTTACTTTGAGTGTTGTGTCAATGTCTTCTATGGTATCTTCTACACCTCAGATTCTCTCTTCTATTTCTTGTATTCTGTTGGTGATGTTTGCATTTCTGACTACTGATCTCTATACTGGGTTTTTGATCTCCAGGGTTATATTCCTTTGTGTTTTATTTAATGTTTTATTTCCATTTTAAGATCCTGGTTGGTTTTGTTCAATAATTTAACCATTTGTGTTTTCCTGTATTTTTTTAAAAAAAATAATTTGTTTCCTCTTTAAGGGTTTCTGCTTGTTTACCTATGTTCTGTATTTCTTTAAATAAGTTATTTATGTCCTATTAAAAAATGAAGTACAGAGCTAAACAGATAATTCTCAACTGTGGATCTCAATTGACTGAGAAGCACTTAAAGAAATGTCCAACATCCTTAGTCGTCAGGGAAATTCAAATCAAAACAATCCTTAGATTCTACCTCATACCAGTAGAATGTCTAAGATAAAAAACTCAGGTGATAGTAGATGTTGGTGAGGATGTGGAAAAAGGGGAACAATCCTCGATTGTTGGTAGGATTACAAGCCGTTACAACCACTCTGGAAATCAGTCTGGAGGTTCCTCAGAAAACTGGACATAGTAGTATTTGAGGACCCAGCTCCTGGGTCCAAAAGATGCTCCTACATATAACAAGGAAACATGTTCCACTATGTTTATAGCAGCCTTATTTATTATAACCAGCAACTGGAAACAACTCAGATGTCTCAACGGAGAAATGCATACAGAAAATGTGGTACATTTATAGAATGGTGCAGTACTCAGCTATTAAAGATAATGACTTCATGAAATTCTTAGGTAAATGGAAGGAACTTGGAACTATCATCCTGGGGGAGGTAACACACATTGTATGTACTCACCGATAAATGGATATTAGTCAAAAAGAAACTCAGAATACTCACAAACCATATGAAACTCAAGAAGAAAGAAGATCACAGCAAAGTGTGGATGCTACTGTACTACTCAGTACGGGGAGGAGAATAATCTCTGGATGGTAGAGAAAAAGAGGGATATGGGAGGGAGAGATGATGGGGAGGGAAAAGGGGGTGTCAGTTAAGATATGGTAAAAGATTGGGGAGAAATAAAGAATTTAAAAGTAGGCATGTAGCTGTGAGGGAAGGGAGACTGGGGGTAGCCATTATAAAGTCCCAGATGACTGGGTCCAAAGTGATCCCCAAGACCCAACAGGGAGGACTTTACCTAAAATACCCAACAAAGGGGATATAGAACCTGTGAAACCATATCTAATGAATAGGCACAGCCCCTATTCGAGGGATGTCCCCCTCAAAAATATCAATTCAGAATTCCTCCTGTCAAAAGCAAATGCAGGGACAAAGAGTGGAGCAAAAACTGAAGGAAATGCCTCCAGCTAGGGATCCATCCCATCTCCTCACACCAAATTCAAACACTATTGCTGATGCCAAGAAGTGCTTACTGACAGGAGCCTGGTATTACTGAGAGACTCTGCCAGAGCCTGACAAATACAAAGTTGGATGTACACAACCTAACATTGTACTGAATGCTGCGATGCCAGTGGGGAATTTAGACCAAGGACCACAGTAGCTGTAGGGTTTGAAACCTCACAGGAAGAAGAACAATGTCAACCAACCAGACCCCTCAATACTCCCACATACTAAATCACCAACCAAAGAGTACAGAGGGGATATTCATGGCTCCAGCTGGATATGTAGCAGAGGATTGCTTTTTCTGGCATCGCTGGGTGGGAAGTCCTGTTGAGGTTGATGACCCAGGATAGGGGAATGCTAGGCAGTTGTGGCAGGAGTGGATGGGCAGGTGGTGGCGCACCCTCAGAGTGGCAAAGATTGGGAGGAAGGGATAGGAACTTGTGGAGGGGAAACTGGGAAGAGGGACAACTTTTGAAATGTAAATAAATAAAATAACCAATAAAATAAGTAGTTTTTAAAAAAGAAAGATAGAAAGGAAGAAAGAAAGGAAGGAAGGAAGGAAGGAAGAAAGAAGGAAAGAAAGAAAGAAAAGAAGAAAGAAAAGAAAAGGAAAGAAAAGAAAAGAAAAGAAAAGAAAAGAAAAGAAAGAAAAATATTTCAAGTACAAGTGGGACCTATTATTGTGGAAAACATCCTGCCCAACCAGGAGTGTGATGTGAAGATAAAAGTACAAGTATTAAAAAAAGAAGGTAGTGCAGGACAGATGGCTCAGAGGTAAAGAGCACTGGTTCCTCTTCTAGAGGTCCTGAGTTCAATCCCTATCAACCATGTGCTGGATTATCACAATCTATAATGAAATCTTGTCCCCTGTTCTGGTATTCAGGCATACATTTATCAGAATAATAATTAATAAATTATCTAAATATTTATAATTATAATTAATTTAGAAATGTACCATATCAGGGATATAGCAATATAGCTAGAATAGTTTTAAACTAGTGTCAAAAGTATGTCTTATTTAAAGCCAGCGATAAGTGTTGAAGTTCTTACTGCCGAGCTGTACATCCAAGTCTAGTATGTAATTATATTTTTATGAGAAAACAAGACAAAATATATTGAGGGACAATCAGTGCTCTCTGAAACAAATACTGTCTACTTGCAAGATGAAAAAAATCTGACCAACTGTATTTGTGTGTATACCATTAAAGTAATGAAAATAAATAGTTTCATCTTCATCAACATAATTGGTCATGAATAATTTCTTCAAGGGCTAGACAAATGGCAGAGAAAGAATAAAATGTTTCCGGTTTGATGGAACGACCATCTGCTCTGCCCTTGTACATTATGCTGTAGTTTTCAGCCTTTTAGTTTCAAACTGTATTCTATTAATAAAGTACTTCAAGTTTTTTCAATTCACATATTGAGTTGTAACTCAATTTTTCTCTGATATGTCTGTAATCGTGTCCAACAAATCTTATCAATTTCCATACCATATTACTCCCTAAATATTTGTAGGCACATACATATATATCATATTTACATATTTTATGTGTCCAATGAGCTATGGAGAAATAGATTTTTCTTGCTTTGAAGAATCTTGACTAATTCAGGTATCATGTGCATTAAGGAATCAAAAAAGTTTAGGCCTGTGAAAGAATAGTGTGAATTGCAGGAATAGAGACAGTGTAATTCTAATCCAAGAAATGTGACGAGCATTAAAAAAGTTTAATGTTAGATGCTACTCAGTGAATAACAGAAACATGCATGCACATACATAATGCATTTTCTTCTGGTAACTGTAATAGTTTATAAAATAGGTCTTTATAGTTGTGTGTATAAAATAATAGTTCCATGCTCCGGCTTGATCTCAGAGTCTTATATATAATGCCTGAAAGACTAATCCATTAAGACATATCTTTGTAATTACCTTGCTTGAAGTGACTGTTGGGTAAATTTAATTTCTAAGCAACCTCTTAGGCTCTTTACTCTGAATCCAATGCTTATAAAATGTAAGGAAAAAAAAACAGACTGTGATACAAAATTGCAGCTAACCGTGCCAGAAACTGCAGTATTAGTTTTGTCTAGCCTCACTTTTCATGGCAAAGCACATGGAACCATGACTTGCCATTGAGAACCTAATGTATATATAAAAAGCTTTCAATGCCTTTAGAGAAAAAATATATTTAGATTATATTACACACACACACACACACACACAAATACTTAAGTTTAAAATATTACCTTGTCATTTTAACATAATGGCTAAAAAATTTCAATTTATTGGAAAATTATTTTTCCTTTTTATCTGCTGTAAAATGAAACATCACTTGTACTGTAAGTTACCCACCATCAGGACATCTGGATTCCTTTACAAAGTTATGAAGTTGCTGCTACATATTTCCTTGGATGCACTATAGAGCCCTGAATTATGACAGTTGCCTTTAATTGCTAATACAATCTCAATTTCCAACATGAATTTTTTGGATGGTCAAATGTCTGGAACTGAACATTTTGTCACACTCAGAAACAGTCCCTTTCAAAATATCTTTGTAATTATCTTGCTTGAAGTGACTGTTGGCTAAATTTAATTTCTAATACCAAATTTTTCCAAGTCAACAAATTGAATATATCAGCATGAGAAATTTTTCCTTGTAACTCTTCTTAATGAATAATGGGATAGGAAATGAGATATAAAGTGATCATTGCCAATGAACAGAAGAAAAGAAAAGTTAATAGAAAAATTATTTAGCAAAACTAGTTGATTCCCCCAAAATCAAGAGTTATGGAAAATAGCTCAATTTAAAGGTCACTTAAAGAAGAAACATTTAAACCTGACTTTCCATCTTCTTCCATTTCAGTAACTGACTGAGCGTCTATTTTTCAGTATGATTGGTTGTCTGGAAGCCAAAATCTTATAAAGCAATAGTCACATGTTTCTTGCCAAGAGAAGTTGCTAACTATCCTATCCATGTGGTACCCTTAGGGGAAACATGTGCCTACAGCATATACATACAAAGGGACACAGACATACTTCATGTTGCCCACTAGTTTCTTTAATTTCATCTGTCTTAGAAGGCCTTGTAGCATCATAATCTCTATAATATTCTCTAATATTATATTCCAACTTTCCTAATAACTTTAAGCTTTTGGTGTGCTGTACATTTTCAAATAGCAACTGCTAGTATCCTGACTCTCAGTTTGGTCATCTTTTAAATCTTAACTTTATCCTAACAGGATAGTGCAAATCAATAATGCAAATTCTGCTATATGTTCAAAGCCTAAGAATGATTTTCTTTTGTATATTTTGTAAGAATTATTATGAACTACATATAAATGCTTGCTGTTGATACAATGCTCTTCGATTTCAGAGGAATGAATCCATGCATTGTTCTTTTGATTATTATCAGAAAGCATCTTTTGAAGACTTAAGTTCATATCTCATTCATATTTCCTTTTCTGATCATGTCATTTAACATAATGGCATGAAGAGGTAGATAAGGTTTTTGAATTAATAACTCTTAATTTTACCAAAATGTAAATGAATTAGGGCAAAAGGAATTAACTTATTTTTATGACTCTCTATAACAACCATACAATTACTAATAAGGAAGACAATTCACTGAGATTTATATCTATAAATTTATATGGGTTTATTTATATATTTATATGGGTTTATTTCCAAAGACCTATAGCATTTCATGAAAAGAATTGAGAAAAATTATTACATGCTAACTATAATAATCTATAAAATGACCCTTGTTTTCTTTCACCTGTACGAAACCATATAGAATCAACAAATATTTGCTACACAATAGAGTCTAAGACACATTAATTGAATAGAAGATTGTATATTCCAATAAATTTTACTCAATTAAATATTAATGATTAGTGTATAAAGATTTCTTTATAATCAAATTTTAATAAATGTGTGTTTTCATTGTAATGTTTATTCCAGAAAAGCCAAAACAAATCAGAATATTTTTATTATTCTACTTACTATAAACATTTTCAATTAAGTTTTCATAGTCTTTTTTGAGAAGTCTTATGTAATTCTGATAGGTCTGCCTTAATATGTTACTTGCCCTTTTTTAATTACTACTTTTAGTATTCTTTCTTTGTTTCAGGTATTTGGTGTTTTGATTATTATGTAATGGGAGGAATTTCTTTTTAAGTCCAATATTTTTTGAGTTATTTAGGCTTCTTGTGTGTTCATAGGCATCTCTTTCTTTAGGTTAGGGAAGTTTTGCCTATAATTTTGTTGAAGATATTTACTGGCCCTTTAAGTTGGGAATCTTCATTCTCTTCTATACCTATTATTTTTAGGTTTATTTTCTTATTGTGTCCTGAATTTCCTGGATATTTTGGGTTAGGAGCTTTTTGCCTTTTCCATTTTCTTTGACTATTGTGTCAATCTTTTCTATAACATTTTCTGCCCTGAGATTCTTTCTTTAATCACGTGTATTCTGTTTGTGATGCATACATCTATGACTCCTGATCTCTTTCCTAGGTTTTCTATCTCCAGGGTTGTCTCGCTTTGTGATTTCTTTATTGTTTCTATTTCCATTTTTATATCCTGGGTGGTTTTGTTCAATCTCTTCACCTGTTTGGTTGTGTTTTCCAGAAATTCTTTAAGGGATTTTTGTATCTTTTTAAGGGTTTCTCCTGTATTTCTTTAAGGGAGTTATTTATGTAGGTCATTCTTTTTTTTTTTTTTTTAATTAACTTGAGTATTTCTTATTTACATTTCGAGTGTTATTCCCTTTCCCGGTTTACAGGCCAACATCCCCCTAACCTCTCCCCCTCCCCTTCTTTATGGGTGTCCCCCTCCCCATCCTCCCCCCATTGCCGCCCTCCCCCCAAAAATCATGTTCACTGGGGGTTCAGTCTTAGCAGGACCCAGGGCTTCCCCTTATACTGGTGATCTTACTAGGATATTCAATGCTACCTATGAAGTCAGAGTCCAGGGTCAGTCCATGTATAGTCTTTAGGTAGTGGCTTAGTCCCTGGAAGCTCTGGTTGCTTGGCATTGTTGTTCATATGGGGTCTCGAGCCCCTACAAGCTTTCCAGTTCTTTCTCTGATTCCTTCGATGGGTGTCCTGTTCTCAGTTCAGTGGTTTGCTGCTGGCATTTGCCTCTGTATTTGCTGTATTCTGGCTGTGTCTCTCAGGAGAGATCTACATCCAGCTCCTTTCTGCCTGCACTTCTTTGCTTCATCCATCTTGTGTAATTGGGTGGCTGTATATGTATGGGCCACATATGGGGTAGGCTCTGAATGGGTTTTCCTTCTGTGTCTGTTTTAATCTTTGCCTCTCTATTCCCTGCCAAGGGTATTCTTGTTCCCCTTTTAAAGAAGGAGTGAAGCATTCACATTTTGATCATCCGTCTTGAGTTTCATTTGTTCTAGGCATCTAGGGTAATTCACGCATTTGGGCTAATAGCCACTTATCAATGAGTGCATACCATGTATGTCTTCCTGTGATTGGGTTAGCTCACTCAGGATGATATTTTCCAGTTCCAACCATTTGCCTACGAATTTCATAAAGTCATTGTTTTTGATAGCTGAGCAATATTCCATTGTGTAGATGTACCACATTTTCTGTATCCATTCATCTGTTGAAGGGCATCTGGGTTCTTTCCAGCTTCTGGCTATTATAAATAAGGCTGCTATGAACATGTGGAGCACGTGTCTTTGTTATATGTTGGGGCATCTTTTGGGTATATGCCCAAGAGAGGTATAGATGGATCCTCAGGCAGTTCAATATCCAATTTTCTGAGGACCCTCCAGACCGATTTCCAGAATGGTTGTACCAGTCTGCAATCACACCAACAATGGAGGAGTGTTCCTCTTCCTCCACATCCTCGCCAGCATTTGCTGTCACCTGAGTTTTTGATCTTAGCCATTCTCACTGGTGTGAGGTGAAATCTCAAGGTTGTTTTGATTTGCATTTCCCTTATGACTAAAGATGTTGAACATTTCTTTAGGTGTTTCGCAGCCATTCGGCATTCCTCAGCTGTGAATTCTTTGTTTAGCTCTGAACCCCATTTTTTAATAGGGCTATTCGTCTCCCTGTGGTCTAACTTCTTGAGTTCTTTGCATATTTTGGATATAAGGCCTCCATCTGTTGTAGGATTGGTAAAGATCTTTTCCCAATCTGTTGGTTGCTGTTTTGTCATAACCACAGTGTCCTTTGCCTTCTTAAAGTCCACTATCATCTTCATGAGATGTGATTTTTTTATCCTAGTCTTGCTTTTCTGGTGTCTTGGGATATCCAGTATTTGCTTTGTTGGGAGAACTGGGTTTTTATGATGCCAAGTAGTCTTGGTTTCTGCTGCTTATATTCCTGTGCTTGCCTCTTGCCATCTGGTATCTCTCATGTTATTTAGTCTTGCTGTCTCTGAATGGAGCTTGCCTCTTCTGTAAGCCTGTGAGGCTGTGAGGCTGTGATCTTTGAGGTGAGAGTGCTCCTGGCAGACCAGCTTTCTGCAGGTAGATTTTGTATCTGAGGCCCATGGAACAATTCTGGCTCTGGGCACAGATGGAGACCAGAAGGGCACTGTCCCAGGCTTCCCTGTAACTCTATAGCCCTGTGCACTCCTAGTGAGTCTCTCCTTGGAAAGTCAACTGGGAAGATAGTGGGTCTCACCTGTTGGCTGAGGGTTTAGGAGGGAGAGTGCTCCAGGAAATGTGGAACAGTCCTGGCTCTGGGAGCAGATCCACAGGGAGATTTCAAAGAGAGCCCTATGCGATGCTGAAGAGTGTTGTGATTCTTTGAAAATGTCCAGTGAACATGTATTAGTAAAGGCCGATATTTCTCACATCTACTCTGACATCACTCTTCTAAACACTACTCTCATATATAAATGTAGATAGAGGTAGAAATAGATAAAGATAGATAGGTCTAGACAGATACATGCACGCACATGTACACACACACACACACACACACACACACACACACACAATGAGATCACCTTTCATCAGGAACTCAAAACATGAAGAGATGGGTGGTGTCCTGTATTACATAATCTACACCCATAAATACTAGAAGAGGATTTAATCCAGAGAAATAATTAGCAATAAAGTCATTAACTTGTAACCCACCAAAGCTTACTTTAGAATATAAAAGCTTGGTTATTCAGATTTATTTGGACAAAAATCTTAGCCATTAGAAAGTCTTATAGAGTTGTGTACTAAAGCCATCAGGTCCTTGGGTTTTTGGTTCGTAGATATTTAATGACTGTTTCTATTTCACTAGGGGTTATAGGTCTGTTTACATTGTTTTTCTACTATTGACTTAAATTTTGTAAGTGTTATATATTGAGAAAATATCCATTTGTTTTAGACTCTCAGTTTAAGGGAATGCATGGTTTAAAATTATATCTTTATGAGCATCTGCATTTTTTCAGTGTCTGTTGTTATATTCCTCTGACTTTTAATTAATTTGGATAAAGGTTTATCAATTTTATTGATTTCCTTTTTTAATACTTTATGTTTTAGTACTTGTTGTTTTATTCACCTTACATCTAGATCATAACATGGCTATATCCTCAGAGGCCCACCCTTACAAATCCCTCCCCTGAATGTCCCATCCTTAGTCCTCAGAGAAGTGGGAACCTCTTTGGTTACCACCCTTCCCTGGGTCATCTGTTCTAGAAAGACTAGGCACATTCTCTCCCACTGGCAGGAACAGACAGAAAGTGCCCCAGTTCCACATGTTAGGGTTATCATAAGAAGAGCAATTGTGCATTTGCTACAAATATGTAGGGGGCCTAGATCCAACCTCTGTGTGGTCTATTGTTGTTGGTTCAGTCTATATGAGTTCCCATGGGCCCAGGTTAGTTGACTCTGTAGTCTTTTTGTGGTGTCCTTGACTCAACTGACTGCCTCAATTCTATCCTACATTCTTCCATAAAACTCCTGGATCTTCTTATGCTTGGCTCTGGAAATCTGCATCTGCTCCTATCCAAAGCCAGATTTAGTTTCTCAGGAGACAGAACAACAAACTCTATTTCATTGATCATTTGTATTATTTGTTTCTTTATTTGTTTCTATTGTATTTGTTTCAGCCTCCAGTTTAATTATTTCTTGCTCTCTACTCCTTTTTGTTTTTGTTTTTTCCTTTTATTCCAGAATTTTCAGTTGTGCTCTAAATTGCAATATGAGACTTGGCCAATTTTATATATAGGCACTTTTCTGAAGTTGTCTTTTAGAAGCACTTTTATTGTGTTTTATACGTTTAGGTATGTCTTATATTTATTTTCATTCAATTCAAAATTTCATTGATATCGCTCTCAATTTTTATATAATCTCATTTTTATTCAATAGAATATTAATCTGTTTCTATGAATTTCTAAGCTTATTGTTTATTATTTCTTTTATAAGCTATCATTAATATAGCACAATTTGGGGATATTCATTTCTTCTTTTTGTGTGATTCATCTAATACTTCTCAGATTTAGAAGAATATCTGGTTTGAATAGTTAAAAAAATCTTTTAATTCATGTATTTTCAAATTTACTATATTATTACAGTATTAAAATGGTATAATTAAAGCAATATTCTATATTATTATTTTCTGCATCACTCATGGATAATATTATTAAATTTGTTTTCTATATATAGTTTTTCAATTTGTACTTTTAAGTATTTTCCAATAAACCATTTGTCATTGAAATATTTTTCTAAAGCATGTTTACTGGATATTCATTGACACTGTTTGAGCTTTGTGAAATGTCACCTCTAACAGCCATTAATACAGAATATATTTGCCTTTTGTGACTACTTAACTTTCATATTTTATTGATTTCCATTTTTTACTTTATAAAAGATTTTTTAGTTTTTGTGTAAAGGTCTTTTGCATATATATGTATACTCCTGTATGCAGCTCTCTATGCACCTGTGATGTAAGCATGTAACTTAAGTGATAAATTCCTGTGACACACAGTTTTGGAGCTGGAAATCAAACCCCAGTCTTCTGGAAGGGTTGTAAATATTCTTATGGGTAAAACATTCTCTTCAGCCCCCTTTCATAGCATTTTGATTTGGTAATTTACCTTCCTTCTTTTATCCATTTTCAGGTGGACTCATGTTCCTTGCATCTTATTCAATTGGTTTTGTCTTTGCCCATTGTTATAAGTGTAATTTTATCAAACATGTTTAAATCAACAAAGAAAAAATGGCAATAGTTATCTAGTCCTGTTTAATGAAGAAAATGTTTGAACTCCAAGAACTCCATTTCCCATAAAAATAGGTATTATAACTTTCAAAAGGGAACTTAATTTTGATAGTTATAAAGGGACTCTTTTACAGGAATCATCTGAAATTATATTCTTATTTCGTGAAAATCACTTAAAAAAAAAAAAACCTACACTGTTTCACCTGAATTAAAATTTATGGAAGTCTGCCTGAAGTAGTTGGCATTTTTTGTAGTTGTTGTTTACTTGGTTATTTGTTTTTCTCAAAGTTTTGATTCACACTCAATTTTAATTGAATTATGATTGTTCCCTTCATGGTACATTACAATCAAATGGTCATGAATTTTTTTTTTAATTCTAAAATATTTTAAAGAACATCGGCCAGTTGGTAAAGTTTCTAATTATATTATTTTCACAATACTTAGGGGGATAATTTTCTCTACTTTCCATCTCCTTCCACTAACCTCCTTGAATGGCCCTTTACTCCTTTAAAGATACCATCCAATTTTCCATTCATTCCTGTGATACTTGTGTGTTTGGTGTTATTTTGTGTATTTACATTTCAAATGCTGTCTCCCTTCTTGTTCTCCCTTCTACAAACCCCCATCACATCCCCGCTCCCGTTTGCCTATAAGAAAGTGCTCCCCAAACACACACCCTCTCCTGCCTTACCTAGTATCTCCCTTCACTGAGGCAACAAGCCTTCACAGGACCAAGCACCTTTCCTCCCATTGATTATCGATTGACTGATTGATTGATGAGGCAATTCTCTGCTATTGATTGTAAGGCAATCCTCTGCTATATAGCAGGAGCTATGGGCCCACCCACATCTACTCTTATGTGGTGGTTTAGTCTCTGGGAACTCTGAGGGATCTGGTTAGTTGAGAATATTGTTCTTCCTATGGGGTTGTACTCCTCTTCAACTCCTTCAGTCCTTCCCCTAACTCTTCCACTGGGGTCTTCTAGCTTAGATCAATTGTTGGCCACATTCACATAATCCTTAACTGAGTAATTTTCTCTAACTGCTATCACCTTTTATTGGTGACAGGGGTGGGTGGCGGGGAGGAGGTGTGGGATGTGAAACAGTCAGAGGCTGGACTAGGAGGGGCATAATGTCTGGACTGTGAAAAAGATTAAAAAATAATAAAATAAAGATCCTATTTGGAAAAATTTGGTGAAATGTACACAAAGAATCAGTACTATGTTTTCAATTTCTTGTGAAACAAAAATGCATTTGCAATTTTTTTTCAGAAATATGTCTCTAGTATTATTTGTTTTATATCATAGATTATTGGGTACATCCTTCTGGGAATATTTTATGCTGCTTGTGTGCATTAATTCTCATGTCAACTGTCAGAAGTCTAAAACTTCTATTTCTATTTTATAGACCACTGCCTTTACTATTGTGTACCTCCTTTACACATTCTTATATCCTATATTTCATTTTTCAGTTTCTTAATTCATTTTGAACTTTTCTACTTGCACACTATTATTGACTAAAAACTATATTCACAAGTACACCTTACAGGCCTAACTGCACTTTTCTGTCTAAACTATCAATTCATGTTTCTACTTTCATAGGTTCCTTTTCTAAGGATTATTTTTGAATGCTCATCTTTATATTTGCTCTATTTCCCATGTTTAACATGTTGCTTACTTACTTTGCTTTTCAAATTATAATATGATGTTTTAATTTATCAAGACCTATTGTTAATTTTTTTCTTTTTATTGGAATATTTTTAATTACATTTCAAATGCTATTCTTTTTCATTGTTTCCTGTCCATAAGCCCCTATCACCTTCCTCTCCCCTTCTTCTATAAGGGTGTTCCCCTTCTCATCCACCCCACTTCCCACCCCTTGACATTATTGCTATTTCTTCCTTTGTAATTCAAAAGAAAAAATATCTATTATATATACTCATGAATTTGAAATTATGCTGTTATGCTTGGTACAATTCTGTAAGAATCATTTAGATCATATTTGAAGAAAGTTTCGAGCAAGGTTGGTCTTGCTTCCGAATTAGAACATGTAGACATAAATCCCTACATAGTAAATACTGATTGTTTTAAGTATTAGTTCAAAGCTAAGCCGCAGACTCCTCCATTTTCCTTATTTCCATTGTATGCTATATCATCTTCTCCATGTTGTAGGGCTACAATATTTTTGGCCTTTACCAATCTCTATTCACAATAGTAAATGGCTCAAACCATGTCATGTTCCAATACTAGTTCTGGGGGCCATATCTACTAATTTATTGAGATATAAACATAATAAGTGTTGAGATTAAACGAAAAAGCCACCATACTCCTAACTTAAAAATAACATCTTTATGTGTCAATATATCCATATATTTAAATTTAAAGACATGTTTTGTAGTATAGCTTGAGGCCACTGATGGTGATTCCCCCAGAAGTTCTATTATTTTATGATTTTTGCTGTCCTGGGTTTTTTGTTATTCCAGATGAATTTGAGAATTTCTCTTTCTATCTCTGTGAAGAATTTAGTTGGGATTTTGATAGGGATTGCAATGAATCTGCAAATTGCTTTTGGTAAGATGGCCATTTTTACTATGTTAATCTTGTCTATCCATGAGCGTAGGAGATATTTCCATATACTAAGGTTTTCTTCAATTTCTTTCTTCAGAGACTTGAATTTCTTGTCATACAGATCTTTCACTTGCTTGATTAGAGTCACACCAAGATATTTTATATTATTTAAAACTATTGTGAAGGGTGTCATTTCCTCAATATCTTGCTCATCCTGTTTATCGTTAGAGTAGAGGAAGACTACTGATTTGTTTGATGTAATTTTATACCCAGCCACTTTGCTGAAGTTGTTGATCAGCAGTAGGTGTTCTCTGGTGGAATTTTTGGGTTCGCTTAAGTATACTATCTTATCATCTGCAAATAGTGATATTTTGACTTCTTCCTTTCCAATTTGTATCTTTGGCCTCGTTTTGTCATCTAATTGCTCTGGCTAATACTATATGGAATAGGCAGTGAAAAGGTAGGCAGCTTTGTCTAGTCCCTGATTTTTGTGAGATAGCTTCAAATTTCTCTCCATCTAGTTTGATGATGTCTATTGGTTTGCTGTACATTGCTTTTATTATGTTTAGGTATGGAGCTTTAATTTCTGATCTCTCTAATACTTTTAGCATGAAGTGTTGTATTTTGTCAAAGGGTTTTCAGCATATAATGAGATGATTATGGGTTTTTTTTGGAGTCTGTTTATATAGTGGATTACATTGATAGATTTCCATATTTTGAACCATTCCTGTATCTTTGTGGTGAAGCCTACTTGATCATGGTGAATTATCATTTTGATGTGTTCTTGGATTCAGTTTGAGATAATCTTATTGGGTATTTTGGCATCGCTATTCATAAGGGAAATTGGTCAGAAGTTCTCTTTTTTTGTTGGGTCTTTGTGTGGTTAAGGTATCAGTGTAACTGTGGTTTCATAGAACAAATTTGGTAGTGCTCCTTCTGTTTCTATTTTGTGGAATAGTTTGAGGAATATTGGTATTAGGTCTTCATTAAAGGTCTGAGAGTATTCTGTATTCAAACCACATGGTCCTGGGCTTTTTTTGGTTAGGAGACTTTTAGTGACTGTTTCGATTTCTTTAGGGCTTATGAAATGGTTTATATGGTTTAACTGATCCTAACTTGACTTTAGTTAAAAATGGAATGGTATTGATACAGGGATGGGCAAGTAGATCATTGGAATAAAATTGAAGTCCCAGAAATGAGCCCACACACATATTGTCACTTGATCTTTGACAAAGAGGTCAAATGCTTCTCCTGGAATAAAGAGAGCATTTTCAACAAATGGTGCTGGTTCAACTAGTAGTTGGCATGTAGAAGAATGTCATTCTCTACATTCTCATCCCCTGTACAAAGCTCAAGTTGAAGTAGATCAGGGACCTCCACATAAAACCAGATGCTAAATCTAATAGAGGAGAATGTGGGAAAGAATGTTGAATACATTGGCACAGAGGAAAATTTCCTGAACAGAATACCAATGGCCTATGCTCTAATGTCAACAATTGACAAAAGTGTCCTCATAAAATTGAAAAGCTTCTGTAAGGCACAGGAAACTGTTAATAGGACAAAATAGCAACCCACAGATTGGGAAAAAATTTTACCAACCTGACTTCTGATAGAGAGGTAATACTCCAAATATATAAGGAACTCAAGAAGTTAGACTCTACAGAACCAAATAACCATATTAAAAATGGGGTATAGACCTGAACAAAGGATTCTCAACTAAGGAATCTTGAATGGTTAATAAGCACCTAAAAAAATGTTCTACATCCTGAGTCATCAGGGAAATTCAAATCAAATAAACCTGAGATTCCACTTCACGCCAGTCAGAATAGCTATGATCAAAAACTCAGGTGACAGTAGATGCTGGCCAGGATGTGGAGAAAGAGGAACACTCCTCCATTGCTGATGGGATTACATCCTGGTACAACCTTTCTGGAAATCAGTCTGGAATTTCCTCAGAAAATTAGACATGGTACTACCTGAGGTTCCATCAATACCAGTACTAAGCAAATACCCAAAAGATGCTGCAACATATAACAAGGACACATATTCTCCACTCTGTTCATAGCAGCCTTATTTATAATAACCAGAAATTTGAAAGAACCCAGATGCCCTTCAAGAGAAGAATGGATACAGAAAATGTGGTACATTTGCACAATGGAGTATTACTCAGCTATTAGAAACAATGACTTCATGAAATTCTTAGGCAAATGAATGTAACTAGAAAATTTTATCCCATGTAGGGTAGCCCAGTCCCAAAGAGTACACATGGTGTGCACTCACCTTTAAGTGTATATTAGCCAAAAATAAAGCTCAGAATACCCACGATACAACTCACAGACATATGAAACCCAAGAAGGAAGACCAAAGTGTGAAGTCTTACTCAGAATGGGGAAGAAAATCATGGGAGATAGAGGGTGGTATATTAGGAAGAGAAAGAGAAAGAGGAGGGAAAGGGGGGTTAGTATCAGGTATGGGAATAAACTGAGGAGAAGTACAGGGGGTCAGGATATTGAATGATAGTGTGTAGCAGTAGGGGTTGGGAAACTTGGGGTAGCTATTAAAAAGTTCCAGATGTCAGGGACCCAAGAGGTTCCCAGGAACAAACAGGGATGGTATTAGCCAAAATAACCAACTAAGGGGAGAGAGAACCTTTAGAGAACTTATCAAGTGTATGGGCAAGGCCCCCAGGTGAGGGACCACCCATTCATCTCAAAAGATATTAATCCATAATTGTTCCTGTTAAAAGGGATGAGTAGACAAAGAGTGGAGCAGACTGCCATCCAGAGGGTACCTTACTTAGGGATCCATCCCATCTGCAAACAGGAAATCCAGATGCTATTGCTGATGTCTCGAAGTGCTTGCTGACAGGAGCCTGGTATACCTGTTCACTGAGAATTGTGCCATAGCCTGACTAATACAGATGTGGATACACACAGTCATCCATTAGAATGAGCATAGGGACTTCAATGGAGGAATTCGGGGAAGTACTGAAGGAGGTGAAGGGGTTAGCAACCCCACAGGAAGAACAATAATATTAGTCAACCAGACACTCTAAAGCTTCCAGGCACTAAAACACCAAACAAAGGGTGTACATGAAGGGACCCATGGCTCCATGTGCATATGTAGCAGAGGATTACCTTATCTGGCATCAATGAGAGGGGAGCCCCTGGTCCTGTGGAGAGGCTTGATGACCCTGCATTGGGGATTCTCTGGTGTGGAGTTGGAAAGGAGTGGTAGTTGGGGGAGTAACCTCATAGAAGCATGGGGCATGGGAGAGAGGATAGGGCGTTTAACAAGGAAGGGGGGAAACATTTGAAATGCAAATAAAATAACTAATAAAAAATATATTTTACCTCATTTTATTCAAAGTTAAAACATGACATAGATCATATACTTCCTTTCTTTCAGTTGTCCATGCAGCTTACTAATATTTTAAGCAATTTCATAATGCCTCCATCCTGTAGGTAGACTTTAACTTTTGGTATAGTTTGTCATCATTCTTTCTTGGTAAAATGTGTATAATGTGATTTATTCCTTTTTATTCATGATTTTGATTAGTTTATTAATTTTTTTTACAATATGTTTGGATCATATCAGAAGTTCCCCCAGACTCCTACCAGATTTATGCTCTTTGTTTGATTCACAGGCAATTTGGTGTCATTTGTTTGTTTTACACATAACCAGCCATATGTGATGTCCACACATTTTTGGCCTTCCATTAAAGCATATTTGAACTGGATTCAAAGCCTACCCTGGATTGTAGAGGAACTTTACTCCAGCAAAATGGCTCTTCGGCCTGTAATATAGACATACCCTTGGTACATGTGTGTAATTGCAAACAGTGCCTTCTAACTGATAGACAAGTGACAAATCAGAGAAAGTTTTGACAGCAAAAGATACACGCAACTTTCAAATGAACAGCACAGTAAAGAGAAGCTATTTAAGAAGAGTCATTCTGTTCAGTTCAGTCAATTGAGTTGAGTCAGTCACTTGGGAATTAGTTGAGAGGCAATGCATTAGGGTTGAGTTTGTGGAAGTTCAGTTTGTGGAGTTCAATGATATTTACGAGGAGGAGGAGAAGGAGGAGGTGGTAGAGGAGGAGGAGGAGGAGAGGAGGAGGAGGAGGAGGAGGAGGAGGAGGAGGAGGAGGAGGAGGATAGTTTTATAAAGACAGCTTGCAATGACAAGCTGAACACAGGTGAAGACACTATGAAGCAGAGACTGAGAAAGAACCAGAAGACTAGAACACATTTCCAGAGTTAGATTGAGGCCAAGCAGAGTAACTCATTGAGAATCACAGCAGAGTCAAATTAAATCAATCAGATTGGAGAGGAGTTTGTGGTAGAACATTTGCGTTGATCCTGCCGACCAAAGAGATAAAAGGACTAGAGTGAGCCTATTTAGCAGGAGGACTTCAAGATGGCAATTACATCTGAAGGATAAAAGACACATTTACAATGAGCCCATTGTACTCTTAAAAATTTAAGTCTCCCTCATGCTTCATGAAGGACTGCCATACCTCACCTGTCCTCCCTGTGCTGGCATTTGATCTTGCTTGGTCTTGAACAGGGACGTTATGTCATAACCTTTCTGAATTACCTTGTGCAGTTGCTCTTCTGTGTCCAGAAGATACTGTTTCATTACAGTCATTGATGGTCTCTAGATCTCATATTCTTTCTGCTCCCTCTTCCACACTTGTTGCTGGGTTGTGAGAGGGCAGGTGTGATATAGATATGCTAATTATGCCCAAACATTCTGTAATCTTTACCTAGACTAGCTATGGATATCTGTGTTAACCGCCATGTACTGAAACTAGAAGCTTCTTTTACAAGGATTGGGAGATATGTTAATGTATGTACTCAATATTTAGTTATAATACTCGAAATTCATGGAGGATGTAAACTGTGTTGAAATTTGTCGAAGAATTATTGACTGGTATGTGATAGTAGACTCTTTAGTGTAAGACACAGTATAAGAGATTTCAATCAGTTAAAATATTTTATCTCATTTGTGGGCAATTCCTATAATAAGAAAACTTATACCCATGCAACACACTGGTTTTTCTTCTTCTGAGAAAATGTTAACTTTTTTTGAAAAATATGTTGAGATGCTGTATCTCATCATATTTTCTGATCATGGGATTAAATTTATATTTCTGATTTTCAACACAAAACTGCATTTTTTTATTGCATCTGGTTTTTCTTTTCTTCTGTTAGTTTTTTTTTTTAACCTCCTTTCATCTGCTGAATCCCTGTGGTTATTTTATCTGTTCTTGGGTCCCATCAACCATGCAGCCAAAAGCTTGTCTCCATAATAAGACAAGATGTTATAGTTGTAGACCAGTGGCTCATTGTCATTTAGAACAAAATATAGGAATCATATAAAATCTCACATTCCAGCAAGTATCAGGAAACAATTAAAATTGAATGATAAACTGCCTTTCTCTTTATATCTCTGGTTATCCTGCTGTGAAAAATTGTCAGTGTTAATATTTCATACAAACCCCAAAACATCTGCTCCTGGGTCACCAGTTTCACCTACCACACATTAAGAATCCCTTTTTTGTAGACTAACATCTTCTTTCATATACCTTCCTGACTGTGGGCTGTAAGCCTCAAATTATTTCTCACAATCTTCCTCAGAAAACCGCAATGTGGGAATGTCTTTCCCAATATTCTCAATAGAGAACTTATTTTCTCCAAACTCACTTGGTCTCTATAAGCCTAAATCCATAATATACTACAAATATGAATTACAGCAAGCATTTTTGTAATGAAATTTAATATATCTTGCAACTTTATAATTCAAACTACATAGTCTCAAAATAGGGATTACATCTAATATTTCTCGTTTCTATTATTTATTATCACTTACATTTTCCATTTTTTTCTTCTAAATAATCTTTGAGTTCAAAGACACAAAATCACAGTGCGCGCGTGCGCGCGCACACACACACACACACACACACACACACACACACACACACACTGCTCTTCTCAAAATGGGCCACAATTATAATATGGTTAAAATATAGTAAATCAAACTAAACGCAATTTTCAGATAAAACCTTTTGCCTTTTGACACAAGCAGTGCTGAATTTGGGAATAAAGGAAGCTTATCACTGAATTTAGAAAAATCTAGTGAGGAACAAGGTCTTCATGTGAATGTATGATCACAATAAATAGATAAATGAGTTTTAACAAAAAGAGTTGACTTTGAATTTCACATTGACAACAAAGGGATGATTCTTGAAATTGTAGCTGATTTTTGGCTTTTGTCTAGAAACCAGAAAGAGGAAACAATGCTAAGCTTCCAATGAAATACGCAGGTGATCTGAGTTGAGATACTGCAGGCAAAGATTATTCTTTTCTGTGAGTCAAAGGACTTCAATCAGAATTTCTTCATTGTAGAAAAATCAAGATATCATAATATCGAAAGCTTTATAAATAAACAAATGAACATCTGTCCTACATGATTTGAACATAATAGAATATATTTGGGTCAACTGTAACTGTAGAAAAAGTATTCCCTTCTTTACCCTGTTCTTTGCCCAAACCCCAATTTAAAGCTTTCTCTTCCATTATTTTCCTGAAATATTTTTTATATCTGTCTTCTACCCCTCTCCCCTGAAAACCTAGTCCTTTCCCTTGGAAGTTCCACCCACGTCCAGCCAGTTACTGATTTCCTCCCTTCTGAGGGTGTTTTAAGTGCATTATACATTTTTGGAAATTCAAGACTAGCATCCACAAATAATAGAAATTATGTGATATTTCTCTTTCCTGGCTGGACTCTAAATAATTCAAAATCACTGTTTCAAGCTTCTTTTATTTATCTATGACTTTATTAATTTTATTTTCCTTAACAACTTAAGTAATATTCCATTGTGTCCATATCACATTTTTATAAACCACTGTTGATATCATTGTCAGACTAAAGTTTAGAGTATAAATATTGAAAAATAAAAACATAGGCCAACATTGGCAGGTTAACAGTACAATTAATTTTTTGCATTATACTCTTTGTCAGTTTTATCTAACAGGCCTTACTAAAGTAATAAAAATGAACACACAACATCTACATATTTAAATTTTGTCTTTCAGCGAGTTTAAAGTTAAAACATCAGTTCTTCTATCATGGGACATCTGTGTTGTTTCCAGTTTCTGGCAGTCACAAATAAGGCCTCTATGAACATAGCCGAACATGTGCCCCTGTGAGGCAACTTTTGTTTCTACTGAGAAGAATGATATTGCCGGGTCTTCAGGTAAGTCTATTGCTAAATTTCTGAGGACCCTCCACATGTGTTTCCAGAGTGGTTGTACCAGTTGGCAATTCCACCAGTAATGAAGAAATGTTCCTTTTTCTCCACTTCCTTGCCAACATGTGTTGTCACGTGAGGTTTCGATCTTAGCCATTTTGATTGGCGTGAGGCATAACTTCAGGGTCATTTTGATTTGCATTTCCTTGGTCACTAAGGAATTTGAACATTTCCTCTTAAATAGTTTTATTTTTCTTGAATATTTTATGTATTTACATTTCAAATGTTATTCCCTTTCACCCCTCTCCTATAGTCCCTCCCCCTGCTTCTGCGATAATGCTCCCATTCCCATCCACACAATCGTCAATGCCCTGGAATTAACCTGCATTGGAGAAACAAGCCTCTGCAAGACCAAGGGCTTTTCCTCCAATTGATGCTGGACAAGGCCATCCTTTGCCACATATGTGGCTGGATACACGGGACCCTCCATGTACTCATTGGTCGGTGGTTTAGAACCTGAGAACTCAGGTGGGGTTTGGTTGGTTGCTATCATTGTTCTTCCTATGGGGTTGCAAATCCCCTCTGCTCCTTCAGTCTTTTCTCTAACTCTTCCATTGGCATCTCCTTGTTCAGTCCAATGGTTAGCTGCAAGCCTCCAAACCTCCTCATCTATATCATTAGGGCTCTGGCAGAGCCTCTCAGGAGACACCCATATCAGGCTCCTTTCAGCAAGCACTTCTTGGCATCAGTAACAGTGACTGGTTTTCATGGCTGCATATGGGATGGATATCCAGGTGGGGCAATCTCTGGATGACATCTAAATTTTTGAGTCCCTGCTCCACTCCTTGTCCGTACATTTCCTCCCATGAGTAATTTGTTCTCTTCTCTAAAAAGGAATGAAGCATTCACATTTTGGTCTTCTTTTATCTTGGGTTTCATATGATCTGTGAATTTTTCTTAGGTATTCCAAGCTTTTTGGGTAATATCTAATCATCAGTGAGCACAAACCATTTGTGTTCTTTTGGGACTGGGTTACCTCACTCAGGATATTTTCTAGTTTCATCCATTTGCCTAAGAATTTCATATAGTCACTGTTTTTAATATCTGAGTAGTACTCTATTGTGTAGATGTACCACATTTTCTGTATCTGTAGAGGGACATCTGGGTTCTTTCCAGCTTCTGGCTATTATAAATAAGACTGTTATGAACACAGTAGAGCATGTGTCCTTGTTATATGTTAGAACATCTTTGGGTGTATGCCCAGGAGTGGTATAGCTTGGTTCTCAGCTACCACTATGTCCTATTTTCTGAGGAACCACTAGACTGACTTCCAGAGTGGATTGTATCAGCTTGCAATCCCACCAACAATGGAGGAGTGTTCTTCTTCCTCCACATTCTCAACAGCATCTCTTGTCACCTGAGTTATCTT
The DNA here is from genome assembly GCF_011064425.1 of Rattus rattus. Taxonomy (NCBI): domain Eukaryota; kingdom Metazoa; phylum Chordata; class Mammalia; order Rodentia; family Muridae; genus Rattus; species Rattus rattus. The sequence continues at coordinate 109,935,417 of NC_046160.1, read as the reverse complement.
AGCTATTGTGACTGGTGTGAGGTGGACTCTCAAGGTTCTTTTGATTGGCATTTCCCTGATGACTAAAGAGTTTGAATATTTTTTAAGTGCTTCTTAACCATTCAGTATTCCTCAGTTGAGAATTCTTTGTTCAGTTCTGAACCCCATTTTTTAATAGGATTATTTGATTCTCTATAGTCCAACTTCTTGAGTTCCTTGTATATATTAGATATGAGCACTCTATCAGATGTTGGATAGGGAAAAACCTTTTCCCAATCTGTTGATGCTGTTTTGTCTCTGAAAAAAGATATCAAAGATCTCAGAAGATGAAAAGATGTCGTATGCTCATGGATTCACAGGATTAATATAGTAAAAATGGTCATCTTGCCAAAAGCAATCTACAGATTCAATGCAATCTCCATCAAAATTCCAACTCAATATTTCATAGAATTTGAAAGAGCAGTTTGAAGATTCATCTGGAAAAGTAAAAAAAAAAAAAAAAAAAAAAAAAAAAAAAAAGCCAGGATAGCAAAACTATTCTTTTTTTTTATTTATAGAGTACAGAGCAAAAACTATTCTTAACAATAAAAAAACTCCCGGGAGAATCACCATCCCTGACCTCAGGCAGTGTTACAGAGCAATCATGATTAAAATTGCATGGTATTGGTACAGTGACATGCAGATAGGTCAGTGGAGTAGAATTGAAGACTCAGAAATGAACCCACACACCTATAGTCACTTGATCTTTGACAAAGCTAAAACTATCCAATAAGAATAAGAGACCATTTTCTACAAATGTTGCTGGTTGAACTAGAGGTCAGCATGTAAAAGAATGCAAACTGACCCATTTTTATCCCCTTGTACAAAGCTTCCCAAGTGAGAATACCTTGGTCCAACTTGGGAGGGAGAAGAAAGCAAACACAAAGGAGGGGGGGCAGAGGGCGGGACCTGGGAGGGAAAGGGACAGGAGTTGGTGAGGGAAGAGGGGAACACAATTTGGTATTGGGTAGGGGAAAAGGAATAAAATCCTGAGGGCCAGCAGAAAGAACTTGGGGACATTGGATGTTGGGAGGACCCCCCAGAATGTACCAGAGACCTCGGATGTGAGAGACTATCAGGACTCAAAGGGAGGGACCTTATAGATGAATGCCCTACAGTGAGGGAGGGAACTTAAAGAGCCCACCTCCAGCAAGTGAAGAAGGGGTTGCTATTCCACAGTCAAAACTCTGACCCATAATTGTTCCTGTCTGAAAATACTTCAAGGATGGAAATGGAGAAGAGCCTAAAGAAAAGAAGGTCCAGCAACATGCCCAGAATGGGATCCAGCTCAGGCGGAGGCCCCAAGCCATGACACTATTACTGATACGGTGGTGTGCTCACAAAAAAGGACCTATCATGACTGACCACTGAAATATTTAACAAGCAGCTGAAACAATCAGATGCAGATATTTACACCCAACTAATGAAAAGAAGCCACTGACCCCTGTGGTTGAATTGGGGAAAAACTGAAACAAGCTGAGGAGGGTAATCCTGTAAGAAAACCAGCATTCTCAACTAACCTACACCCCAAGATCCCTCAGACACTGGATCAACAACCAGGCAGCATACACCAGCTCATATGAGGACCCTGATATGTATACAGAAGAGGACTCCCAGGTCTGGGTTCAGTTAGAGAAGATGCATCTAAACCATGAAGAAACTGGAGGCCCCAGGTAGTTTAGAGATCTGGCAGGGTTGATGGAGTGAGAACACCCTAGTGGAGACAGGGGGGCAGGGAAGAAGTATGGGATGTGGAACAATAGGAAGTTGGATCGGGAGGGAAATAAAATCTTGATTGTGTAAAAATAAATAAATAAATAAATAAATAAATAAATAAATAAATAAATAAATAAACGAATAAATAAATATATAAATAATTGTGCTAACTTAATGATATGATTACAGAGAACAATCAGAGAGCCTGAATTTGAGTTGATTTGTTCTCTAAGAAGAGATAGAGAGTATTCAGAAACATTTCTGGGCAGCAAGAAGACTGATGGAGAGAAACCAAAAATTTCAAATGACACAATTCTCTGACCAACAGGGTTGGCTGAGATGGTCACATCCTTGTGGAGACAAGGGTGTGGGGGAAGGTATGGGTTGTGGAACAGTCTGAGGGTGGATTGGAAGGGAATAAAATCTGGAGTGTAAAAATAAATATAAACTAACAAACCATTTCTGTTTCCTCGTTTTTCCAGAGAATATCTGGTAGTCAGTCTTTGCAAACTACAAATGCACTGCTACACTTAGTACTTTGTCTAAATATAGTAGAATGTATAGACCAGTGTTCTTGCCATGAGTGACAGGTAGTAACACTGTTCTACTGCTTCATATGCCTGTATTCTAAATATTCATTTGCCTTCCTGACAAAGGCAAAAAAGACAAATTTTCAAATTTCTCTAGAACCTTTCAAAAGTTTTTCTTTTGTAGAACCTAAGAAAATAGGAAGAAAATATTCAGATATGTCATCTGAAAACAGCCTTTTTTCTTACATAGCATTGTGGTTGTTGTTTCACAAAAGTACCTTCAGGGGCTGATGCTTCATGTACAAATCCTGCACAAGATTCATCCGACCCAAATTCCAACAGGAACTGAGGAGTGTTCCCCTAAGTTCATCTCAGATGTAGCTGATGAGCTTTTAGCAATTGAGGCCATGTGGGAGGGAGAATCAGTTTTCTTTAGGGATGTTGACCCCTAACAGGTTTCCCATATTCTAGTATATTTCTCTACCACCACACACATACCAGTAGCATGAAATGAACTCAGTGAGTTAATAAAAGACCACATGAATTCAGAAGTGGTGGCAGGTACAGGAAGCGATGGAATGAATGGAGTAGGGGCAGGTATGGTTTGATCAAAATACTATTTACGAAGTTCTCAAAGGAATCAAAAGAGACACTAGGCTTGCTTTGTGGCTTGAATGGGGAATTATTCAATTAATGTGTTCACGCACTGGATAAAATTAACAGAGCCTAATTGAAATTAAATATGCCCGTATTGCTTCATTTAGCTGTATTTCAGCCTCGACAGAGTCAACGAGAGCTTGGCCTCTAAAGTCAGAGTTAAGAAACAGACTCAGAGGTACTGCAACAAGACCTTAAGGATGAGAATGTCCAAGGGCTGCTCTAGGGAGAATAGAATTATGTCTGTCTTGGCTAACAGATTGAATGAATCCATAAATACCTTCAAGACAAGCCATGTGGAGAATAAAGTGCCAGAGACCACAAACATGAGTAACTTGTTTTATATTATTAATCAAATATTTAATTACATGAAATTACCAGTAATCTATTTGAATCCCTTATGCTGCTATAAAATGAAAGGCAGAGGCTTAAAGTCTACATCATTAAAACAAGTAAAATCTTTACATAGTGGTCGAATTCAGATCATACTATCCATGGGTTGATTCATTACTTCATAAATACAATGTCAGTTTGGTAATTTCTACTCCCGTTAAGCAGTGTGTTAATGTAGAGCCAATGGTTTATTAATTATTAATGCAAGTGGGATTTCTTTTGTTTTCTTTAAATGCTAATTCTATTCCTTAGGTTAAGACTTTGCACATTTGATTTCTCATCCCGATTTAATAAGAATTTTTCTCCAATTTCAAGGAGTAAGGAACATTTCTGAACTAAAATCACTAACATAAAATGAGACAAAGTTGATTTGAAAAGAAACCTACTTGGTTTAAATATGTAATGAGAAGGAAACAGTTCACAATACTTAGTTTTCCAATTTCTACCTCTAAAATCCTGGGTGTTTTATTATTTCCTTTAGTCTCTATTTTGCCTCCTGAATAGCCAGATAAACAGTATATAATTTTTATAAGGTTGAAGGTACTGCATGCAAAATCTAGTTGTCATGTACTCAACTGATGATCTCCAGACAACAGTAGAAGTTCAGTCCTCAAAGTACTTGAAAATTGAACTCACTTTTTTCATATATATCCAATATGAGAATTATCCTAAGCCATTTCATTACAGTTTTGTCTGATGAAAGAAAACACTAAATGTTCCTCTCAGAGTGGTTGCTACTTGGCCATGTTCATCATGCCAAAAGGAGGTTTAGAATTCAAGGCTGGATGGGACACATGCTCTATAACTAATTTGTGGTCTGATTATAACAGGAGATTCACATGGTTCTTACTGAGAATCCCTGGGGTACTGCAAATATAGGGAAAGCAAGACATTTTTGTTCTAGTGGCATGGAGATATGCATGTATTAAGCCACACGTCTTGGTTAGAAACATTTTCAGCGTAGAGGGTGATTGAGACAGAAAAATAGTTTTCGATGCAGACAACTGTTTAGGATATACTAGAAATGTCTGGCCCATATAAATATGTTGCAACATAAACGATTACATTCTCCTACGTCTTTAGGCTAGAGTTCTTCAGTACTTCACTGCTTTTTGCACATAACTAGAAAATTAGGACAACTTGAGTCAAACATCTGGTCATTATTTGAGTAGGGGATTCGAGATTCCTCTTCCAAGTGTTCTGGCTATTCAGCTACTGATAGAACTAAGCGCGGAAATGCTCATGCATCTAATTTGGAGCCTTGCCAGAGACTGTGGGAATGTCTCCCGACCATGTCTCATAGCACTTCTTCAGTAACCAACATATGCATTGCCTTGAGGTCAAGCTGGGCTTGGTGATGAGAACTGTGACTCTCTGGTTTTAATTTTCATCTTTATTAGTTACTAAAGAATGCACTTCCATTAAGCCTGAGATAAAGACATTGATGGCAGGTGACTGAAGCGCACATGGAAGTCTCATGCAAATGAAATGACTCCCTTAGAGGTTCATTTTTAATAATAATCGCCGTATAAAACAGGATGTTTTCTCCAGGCTGTTCTTCCACAGGATGAAGTATCAGGAGAATTGAATAACCCAATAAGAAATTTCTGTTGGGATTGTGTTATAACAGACAGAGTATTCTTCATGCATACTTCTTAATATGTTCATTCTTCACAGAAACTGAGCATAATCAGAGAAAAACTATATGTTTGAGGAAGTGTTTCTGAAAGGAATGGGAGAATAAAATAGCACTGAGTATTGAATTACCTTATTTTAGAGAAATTGTGTTTTAAAGCCCTCATCCTTAATTTCATGGCTTAACACAAATATATTTGTAAATGGTGAAAAAGAAAAAGACAAAGAGATTAAAATAAAGAGGAAGGTACTGAAAGAGAGGGAGAAGAAAGAAGGAAAGGAGAAGGAGGGAGAAGTGAGAAAGAAAAAGAGTCCTTACCTGATCGTCCTTTGCTTTTTGTACACAACTTGCCAATATACCAGGTATCTGTCCAGCCCCAAAGAAATTGAATGCTAATAAAAATGAAAGGGCCTTTCTCTCAGCTGAGATTTGAAGCCAGCAACCAAGAAAACAGTTATAGGTGATTTGGGAACTTCTGAAGGCTGACCTCTCTAGAAAACACTGGATTCTGTCATTTGAAATAAAATGATTTTTCTTCAGATTTTCAGCATCAAGTCATTGTGCTTCAAGTTAAGCTTGGGTTCCTTTAGCTTTCATCACATGTATGTGGTACAGACAAAGAAACCAGACAAATGGGAAATATTTTTATACCTAAGAGGAGTTTCATTTTCTCTTCCCCCCTATCCCCTACATATTTGGATTCCAGCGGTTATTAGGATAGAAAAACACCACCCATTGAAACAGAATAAAATATATGACGCCAGGCACTGCAAGTACCCCATCCTTCCACGCTTGCAGGAAATTGATCATGATTGCATGCATATGATCTTAATGGATAGTGCCTGCCCTGAGCCCCAGAGAGACCAGCCAAAGACTAGAGGAAAAGACAGCTCAAGCTCCCTGCCAAAATGCCAGAATGTCCCAAGGGAAAATATGGTTCCTCCAGTTAAATCTGCAGATGATTTTAACCTCGTGTTTACATGTAAAAAGTCAATAGTATTAATACCTAATTTCACTTTTGCTTTCAAAAGGTGGTGGTTTCTGGACAGAGCAAGCAGCAGAAATTTTAGCTCATAGTCATAGGAAATTAACATATTAAACTAAGTATCACAGAAGTGATTGTAAAAGACAATTAAAAACTTACCAGTGTTCAAGACTGAAAACACAGAATACAAAAGAACATTCTTTCCAGTTCACAGCACGTAAATTAATCAGCTAATTCCAATCCACATGAGACAATATTAAACAATGTAGTTTTCAATGAGGTTATATTTAACAAACTAAATGGTTGCCATGTTTTTCTATAAAGATGGATGCTTAGTAAGAAGAGCATTCATTATGATCATTTCGTAGGAGGGACTAGAATGCATTTGTGGATGCTGTTTCGCGTTCTGTTTTTCGTTTTGGTGACTTGGGGATAGTTGATCAACATATGCACTTTACATACTCTGTCAGTGTCCCTCAAACTGCATAGCAGAGGCTATATTGACACAGTGTTGCTGTTTAAGGACAGGAAAAATATAAAATAATATGCAATGAAATAAAATACAGTGAGAGAAAATAAAAAAGCATTCTGTTAGAAAGAATGTTATTCTCCTTTGCCCTCTGCTGCCACTGGTGAAATAGTTAGAGTGGATGGCTCAGAAAGACAAAGAAAATGACTCCCGTCATAATTTAAATGCAAAAAACCCACTCTTTTTTCTTTTCTTTATTCAACTTCAATAAGAATGGGTATGTTTTCCTTCATTCCAGAACACTGGTGCACGGAAATAGAATGAGTACAAAAGACCAAAGACCTAACAGGAGGTTCAAGATCCAGTTCATGGCCAAGTTCTGTTTGATAAGTAAAATAACCTTGTTTTGGATATCAACATAGAAAGCAAATAGATAAAATGTGTTCTGATGCTGAACATGTTCTGGGGCTGAGGGAGGGTGAGGCCAATGAGAAGATCTTTCACATTAAGAGGAGGATCACAATTTTCCAAATCCAGTCATATTTGACATTGTTCTTTAAGCCATAAGCTGCATTATGCTCCACTTTCTTGTCTCTAAATAGTTGCTAAATTTATACTACGAAGTATAGGTTTCAGGCTTTGGGACTCTGTAGGGTAAGGCAAAGAATCATAAGATTGAGAAGAAAAGTTGGAAGACACCAAAAAAAAAAAAAAGGATAAAGCAACTACAATATATGCACATGAATTTTCTGACGTTGAGATTATATAGATTACAATTCTATACACACATATATTATTAGTTATTATCAATAACTCTTTTCAAAGAGGAGTGAATTAGCTAAGGAAGGTAAGGCAGGAGGCCTGACAGATGTTATTCTCTGGGGAAATCCCCCTCCAGTTCAAATGTGTCCTAAACGTAAACCTTAAAGAGGTCAACATGTAGAAGAATGCAGATCGATCCATGCTTATCACCCTGTACAAAGCTTAAGTCCAAGTGGATCAAGGACCTCCACATCAAACCAGACACACTCAAACTAATAGAAGAAAAACTAGGGAAGCATCTGGAACACATGGGCACTGGAAAAAAATTCCTGAACAAAACACCAATGGCTTATGCTCTAAGATCAAGAATCGACAAATGGGATCTCATAAAACTACAAAGCTTCTGTAAGGCAAAGGATACTGTGGTCAGGACAAAACGGCAACCAACAGATTGGGAAAAGATCTTTACCAATCCTACAACAGATAGAGGCCTTATATCCAAAATATACAAAGAACTCAAAAAAGACCGCAGGGGAGACAAATAACCCTATTAAAAAATGGGGTTCAGAGCTAAACAAAGAATTCACAGCTGAGGAATGCCGAATGGCTGAGAAACACCTAAAGAAATGTTCAACATCTTTAGTCATCAGGGAAATGCAAATCAAAACAACCCTGAGATTTCACCTCACACCAGTGAGAATGGCTAAGATCAAAAACTCAGGTGACAGCAAATGCTGGCGAGGATGTGGAGGAAGAGGAACACTCCTCCATTGTTGGTGGGGTTGCAGACTGGTACAACCATTCTGGAAATCAGTCTGGAGGTTTCTCAGAAAATTGGACATTGAACTGCCTGAGGATCCAGCTATACCTCTCTTGGGCATATACCCAAAAGATGCCCCAACATACAAAAAAGACACGTGTTCCACTATGTTCATCGCAGCCTTATTTATAATAGCCAGAAGCTGGAAAGAACCCAGATGCCCTTCAACAGAGGAATGGATACAGAAAATGTGGTACATCTACACAATGGAATATTACTCAGCCATCAAAAACAATGACTTTAAGGAAATTAAATGGGCAAATGGTTGGACCTGAAAATATCATCCTGAGTGAGCTAAATTAATCACAGAAAGACATACATGGTATGCACTCACTGATAAGTGGCTATTAGCCCAAATGCTTGAATTAATTCCTAGATGCCTAGAAACAAATGAAACTCAAGACGGATGATCAAATGAAGGCTTCACTCCTTCTTTAAAAGGGAATAAAAGAATACCCTTGGCAGGGAAGAGAGGCAAAGATTAAACAGAGACTGAAGGAACACCCATTCAGAGCCTGCCCCACATGTGGCCCATACATATACAGCCATCCAATTAGACAAGATGGATGAAGCAAAGAAGTGCAGACCGACAGGAGCCGGATGTAGATCGATCCTGAGCGACACAGCCAGAATACAGCAAATACAGAGGCAATGCCAGCAGCAAACCACTGAACTGAGAACGGGACCCCGTTGAAGGAATCAGAGAATGAACTGGAAGAGCTTGAAGGGGCTTGAGACCCCATATGTACAACAATGCCAAGCAACCAGAGCTTCCAGGGACTAAGCCACTACCTAAAGACTATACATGGACTGACCCTGGACTCTGACCTCATAGGTAGCAATGAATATCCTAGTAAGAGCACCAGTGGAAGGGGAAGCCCTGGGTCCTGCTAAGACTGAACCCCCAGTGAACTAGACTGTTGGGGAGAGGGCAATGGGGGAGGGTGGGAGGGAACACCCATAAGGAAGGGGGAGGGAAGGATGTTTGCCCGAAACCGGAAAGGGAATAACACTAAATGTACATAAGAAATACCCCAGTCACAGGTCCAACTTTAGGCCAAGTGTGCATGGAGATAGATGTTATTTTCTGATTAAGTCTCCATAGAAATCTATGTTGATCTCATCATCCGTTCATCATTTAGCTTCCTTGCTTGAGAATGTCACGATTTTGGCCACAGTCACACCACATATTACAACAAAGTCCTCCATTAGGGACAAGGTTAGCATCCCATGTAATTGGATGCAGTGTTTGCAGGCAAGTAGGTCAATCAGATTAATGCACTGATGTATAGAGCATTTTTATATATTTTCCATTCACTAGTAGGCAGTTTAGAAGCTGTTTCCACAGACTCAATTGAATACACAATGAATAATATCTAAAAATATTGTATCTACATACAGTCCATTCATTCAGCAGAATGAAACATGCAACTATGTTTTGGAAAATATTAGACAGAAAATAAAAAAATAAAATGCAGTTCAGTGTTTCCTTTTTATTAAATGTAGATTTTTCCACATATGATATCCAGATTACAGTTTTCCCTCCATGTATATGTAACAGTTCCTCCCAATCTTTTGTCTGGCCCTATCCTCTTTGTGACTCCCACCAAAATACAAATAAACTTCTAAGGGATAACAATAAATTTAAATGAAATAAAATTAAATGCAATAAAATAAAAACTAGCACATATAATAGGACAAAACAAGAAAACAGAAGAGAAAGAGCCCAAGAAAATGCACAAAATCAGATATAGACACAGACACTTGCTTGTTAATATACCTAGGAATCCCATAAAAATGCAATATAATGTGTAGGTTAAATGTAGTGATAAAAGTATAAATGAGTAAACATATTCAAAGAAAAAAAAACTAAAAAATTATAATAAAAAGTTCCAAATATCAATGTAAAACAAGAAATCTCCAGAAGTGAGTTTGAGTTCGTTTTCTATTAGTCCTCTACTCCTGGGCAAGCAGTCCTTAGGAGTAGTTTGATTCCACATTGACACTTCCTTAGAGAGCTCTTAAAAAGTTAGTTGCAGGTACTTACCAATTGAAGATCCCTCTGGCTGCGGGATGGAGGCGCGTGTATTTCCCTTTGAGCTCTGCAACTCCATCTGGTGCAGACCTGTGCAAGCCCTGAGAATGCTGCCTTAGTCACTGTGACTCCTTGTCTGTGTCTGCGAGATGGTCAATTTCTTGTGATTTCTTGGTTTCAGTGATCCTCCTAATGTATGAATTTTCTTTCTAGTATCCTCTGTAAGACTCAATTAGTAGGAAGATAGCATTCAGATTTATTTTTGACGTAATATCTTGGTTTCCCTGTCTATGGTGATAGAACTTTTTGATGGATCTAGGTATCAGTGTTGACAACTGTGGTCTCTTGAGTCTACAAAACATCTGGTTAGAACCTTCTCAGTTTCAGAGTTTTTTTTTTGGGGGGGGGACATCAGGGGGATTTCTGATAGTTCTGCCTTTACATAATACTTGACCCTTTCCCCTTACAACTTTTAATATTATTTCTTTGTTCAGTATATCCAATGTTTTGATTATTATATTGTGGGAAGATTTTGTTTTCTGGTCTAGTCTATTTGGTGTACTGTAGGCTTCTTGAATGTTTATAGACATCCCTTCCTTTATGTTAGGGAATTTTCTCCTATGATTTTGTTGCAGACATTTTCTGGATCTTGGAATAGTGAATCTTCTCCCTCTTATAATCCTATTGTTCTTAGGTTTGATCCTTTGATAGTGTCTCAAATTTCCTCCATGTTTCATATTAGAGACCTTTTACATTTGGCATTTTCTTTGACCAATAAAGCAATTCATTCCATTGTATATCCTACTCGTGGATTTCTCTCTTCCATCTCTTGTATTCTGTTGGTGATTCTTGCGTCTTGTTTTTCCTGTTCCATTTCCTAAGTTTTTCCTCTCCAGAGTTGCCTCCATTTGTGTTTTCTTTATTGCTTCTGTTTCCATTTGCAGGACTTGAACAGTTTTAATTTTTCCTTATCCTGTTTTATTGTATTCTCCTGGATTTCTTTAAGGGGTTTATTTGTTTTCTCTTTAAACGCCTTTATCATCTTCATAAGTTGAGATTTAAGGTCATAGTCTTGATCTGCAGGTGTGTTATGATATCCATGGCTTGTTGCCATAGGAGAATGGGTTTATGATGGTGTCACATTGCACTGTCTTCTGTTGTGTGTCCTTGCGATTGCCTTTAGCCATCTGGTTCTATATGATGTTGGGTGTCACAACAGTTCCTTGTAGTAGTAGGTGTATGTATTTTCTCAATTTCTGGCCTGAGTTTGATTATAATTTAGAATTTCAAGAATGCAATATTTTGAATAGAAGAATAGGAGATACAGGGAAAGATGCTTGACATGCCAACTGCTATACCAAGATTACAATTTTTATTTGTGGCAAAAGTCAGTTGTAATGTTAATATTAAGCAATGCTCAGTCTTGTCTATGCAATTTCATCTTCTCAGTCAATATTACAAGAGCATTTGTTGTAACTGCGATTTATTCATTGCTAGGGAAAAAATATTCAAAATATGTCTTTTCAATATTTTTATGATAGCTTATCATCTTGTAATAACATTTGAAAAATAGCTCTCTCTGGGTGTCTCTGTCTCTATATCTATCTGTCTGTCTCTCTCTGTCTGTCTGTCTGTCTCTCTGTGTGTGTGTGTGTGTGTGTGTGTGTGTGTGTGTGTGTGTGTGTGTGTGTGTGTTGTTTTCTCTCAGGTGTGTGAATTCAGTAGTCAATAAACCTGCCATCTAAATCAGATGACAACATTGGGTACTTGGTCTCATTGTCTACTCTTTTGAGATATTTTCCATTGATTCTTACCCCGGACTAGATAGCCTACACATTTCTGGCAGTTCTACTGTCATCCCTCTCTGCTTCGTTGTAGGAGCATTGAGATTACCGACCTCTGTTTCTAAACCCAATGACTATGTGAGATTTCAGGCATCAAACTCAGGTTTTCATACTAGTGAAGCTTGGACTTCACCTATTGCCCTGGGTCTATAGGCCTATAATTGTACTTCATTGGTAATTGTTGGGCTCACAGGAACTATGTTAATTATCCAAACTCACAAAGTCAATGATGTCTGGAAGTCTTGTTTATGCAATGATTTCAAATCTTCCCATAATAATAAGTGTCATATTAAAAGAAGTTCCTGCTTTTGCTCTTACGAGCTCCAGCTTATACTGAGCATCCTAATTGGCAACCTGTGGGCAATTGCTTATAGGAATATACTTTCTAAAATTGATCCATGATAACATATTTGGTTTCTAAATGCCATTCAACCAGAAACACACATTTACACAGAAACCCTCCTCTAAAAGTGGAAGAAAATATTGATAGGAATTTACACGAGGATGTTTCTTTTCCAAAGTGAGTTCCTCTTCTCTTTTTTTTTCCAAGACTTAATTTGCCTATGATCTTTGCTGAACATGTAAATAGGAACCAAATCTTTTCCAATATAAAATAAAAGTATGTAGGTCTCTGTTGTCTAATTTAAGGTGTCTAGAAAATATTTCTAAGATCTTAAAATAATGTCAGTAGTTCTTAGGATGAAATAGCATAACAGATCTGTACATAGGACAGACATATAGGTAGGCATGGTTGTACATGACCTCATTCCTAACATTTGGGAGGCAGACACTGGTAAATCTCCAAGACTGCAGTCAGCCTGGTTTACACAGTGAGTTTCCGGACAGCCAAGGCTGTACAGAGTAACCTTACACTGGAAAACGAAAACAAGCAAATAAAAAAAAATAAACTGCACATATACAACCATGACTACTAGAAAATTCTCTATAGTTTTAGGATTTTTCTGGAACCCATTTTCCCCATTAGCTCAAATTTAACTTTATACCAAAACATCTATATTTGTTCATCAGTGTCTAGGAATCCCAACATAAACTAAAGTATTACTAACTGATATTTTTCTATTTTAAATTATGAATTATTTATAACCTAGACTTAGACAATAGATATTAGTGTTCAAAACAAACCTGCAATTTATGCACTATGACTACTTCAATATTACATTGGTTACTCAAGTCAGCAGAATACACTGTTATGAATGAGGGACTACACTGTACATAGTACTAATGCTTCACGAGAGCACTACTGACTGTAAACCAGGTTAGTTTCCTTGCTGGTATGTGTGTATGTAAAAATAGAAAGGGTCAACATAAATCACAACCAGCTTCATTCATACTCATTATTGTTACTGGGCAATTGTGCCTTAACTATTAATGACAATTAACAATTGTCATTAATGACAATTGACAAATTGTTAATGACAACACATGTAATCTTGCTTCAAGACAAAATATTTCATCAAGAGTTATTTTTTACTAATTGTGTGTCCAGTGGTAGTTACCAGCACACTAATGCAAGTTCACCTTTTGTTTGAATCTTACTGCTCAGGTGCTTTTCTGCACTATCATAACTGTCCAACCCTATAGTTTTTAAAATACCATATTTTTGGTCCCTTCCTTAAAAATAGAAATGTATAGCCTTCCAATGAATCATTACTAATACAGATACATATTGATGAACATTTTCTAGTCATTATATGTTTTTGATACACTCACACACATTTATATATACCTGTTTGCATTCAAAAACTGAAGAGTTATTTCCTATCTTCTTCTAGTTTATGTCATTCATGAAAAGCTACTGGAAGCAAAGTACAATGTATTTAACCACACAGGTTAGGTAGACAGTAAAGTACTGAGAATATGGATAAATTACTGTAGCAAGGATAAAAAGTATAAATATGGATGGGTATGGGGAGAAGCTAAAAAAGGGATGATCTAAAGGAGAAGGAGGAAAGAAAGGGCCAAGGGTGGGAATGTGGATTAAAAAACTAAAACTGTAGGGTATTTGGTGGATTCTATGGAAACCTAATAGAGTAAAAGTTTCCTAACATATACAAATATGTATTTGATCTACTAAGATCACCAAGTAATGGGGGGAACAGAGCCTCAAGTAGATATAGCACTATATCAAACTTCCAGTTCTTGGTCAAGGAAGCGTCAAAAGCACCCCCAATAAACAGAGATCATTACCAAAACTGTAAGTGGCTCTCCAGAAACTGATGGCAAATCCCTGGCGCTGAAGAAAACATCTACACAACTCACTGAACCTGAAGAAGTCATCCTGGTGCCTACTGAGAATATTTACTCCCTTTGTACTGTTGTTGCCACCATTGTTCACGGTACTGGAAAGTATTCTGCCCACCAACGGAAGAGAAATGAAGCATCAACCCAGCTACAAAACCCTCGCTCAACAGTAGTGACCTGCCTACCAGATACGTTGGTGCAATAGCGGCACACAGTTTGTGGGAATAACTAACCAAGGTCTATTCCATGGAATAGAACCCATTTACGGACTCCTAAAGGACCACAGCAATGGAATGACTCCTCAGAGCATTCAGTTTTATTCATAGATCCACGCTTTTCTTAGTTAAAATCAGAGGAACTTCCTCTTGCAGCATATCAGACAAAACAGAGACCCAGAGGCAGAAAATACGCAGAAAGTAAAAGAACATAGGAAATTCAATCTAAAATAGATGCCTCCATCTAATGGTTCCACTCAGGGCTTAGGGTATTCTGCGGGTCATAAACCAACCAACCAACCAACCAAACAAACAAACAAACAAACAAACACAATGCACGAGGCAGAGAGGATGGCAGACAAGAAAAATCATTGCCTTCTAGACAAGCATAGAATTGGCATGCTCAAACTTAGAGAGACTGCAGCAGCAGGTAGAGATGAACAGGGCCTGCACAGGTCTGTACCAGATGGGTCCTAAAGCTGAAAGGACAAATGCAGACACATATACTCTACCTCTGACCCAGGAACTATCTCCGTTCACAGTCATCTAGAAAGAAAAGATTTGCTTTTCCCAAGAGATTCTCAATCAGGAAGTGAGACATATTTAAGGGGAGGTCCAATTTCTAGAAGTAGATCAAACAGAAAAACCAAAAACGACAACAAATAAACAAACAAACCAAAAAAAAAATAGAAACAAAAACCTCAGTGGTATCTATGGAGAGACTGTTATTTCAGGGTTTTTTTGTTGTTGTTGTTGTTTTTTTTGTTTTTGTTTTTTGTTTTTTTTGTTGTTGTTGTTGTTTTTTTTTTGTCACCTTAAGGTTCTTTGCCTAAATATGTGGTTTTCTTTGTGTGTGTGTGGGGGTGGGGGTATTTTAATTTATTTTGCATTCCATTTGTGGGTTCATGTGTATGCAAATTTGTGTCTCTGCATATGTATGTGTTTCTTTGTATCTTTTCTTTGACTCTTTCTTGTTTAGTTGTTCAGTGCTATTCTGATTTTCTTTGGTTTTGAGCTATTTTATTTTAATAATATTCCTCAGCTAACTATTTCTTTTCTAATTAAAGACAAAATGGCTGTGGATCTGGTGAGGAGGCAAAGTCAGAGAAAAAAGGAGTAGAGGGAAAAGCAACTGCAATCACAAAACATTATCTGAGATAAATAAAATATATTTTTAATTAATTAAAGGACTCAGAAAATGAAATAAATAATTTTTAAATAAAAGAAAGGAAAGCTTCTGGAGCATCACAATCTGAACACAATGGTTAATAAAAATATTCAAATGTAAAATTTAACCACACATACAAAAGAATGTATTATTGAGAAATGCATCTGCAGCTAGAGAGATGATTTCCCTAATTCCAGTTGCGTGTGATATTATGCCCTCTATGGCTTCCTAAGGCACTGAATCTTTTATATGCAGAAGAATAATATATACAAAATTATATATATATATTTACATTACATCATATAGCACATATATTATAATAAAGAATAAAGAATATAAAAATAGAGAATATATTGTTATATCTAAAAACATATGATCTATGATATTATATTTTATCATAATGTTATATATTATGATATATAATTTATATTTATATAAAATACATGATACACATACATGTTTAATTTATATATCATATATTAATTATATTTTATATATTATATTATGTATTGCCTATTGCATATTATATATTATCCTTTACATATATTTTTTAATTAAAAAAATAAAACTATGCTCCCAACTTTAGACAAAAAACAAAGCTCATGACCATTCTTTTATTTTATAGCCACACATAGAAATTTCTCTGGGTAATTGTGAAAGACTTATCTTTGAAGTTCTGTGGTCTTTACTTCCCTCTGTGTCCTTAATTGTGATTATTCCAGGGTCTGAATGAAGTGTCCTATCATAAGCAACAGGATATATTCTCTAGCTTAAGGATTCAAAATTAAACGACCAATTGAACATAATGTCATCAACTAGGACCACTTAATGTATGTATGTATGTATGTATGTATGTATGTATCTATCTATCTATCCATCCATCCATCTTTCTTTCTTTCATCTATCTACTAATTTATTGCTTATTTACTTAGGTAACTAAAACCAATGGCAACTTAACTCTTAAAAGCACAACAGGGAGGGGATAACATTTGAAATGCAAATAAATAAAATGATTAGTAAAATATCTTGAAAAATATATATGTAATGCTATTGCTTCATATTTACCATCCAAACATAGCATTTCAATATGAACAAACTATTAAAGAAAGCCCTAATTAAACAAATAGTTTTGTGAACCAATATCTTCGTTTTAATATCTGTGCTTGCTACTTACCCAATAATATTTAAAAAATATCTAGGAAGTGAGGAATAAGCTGCATTTGAAGGTGCTATTAGTGTAAGTGAGAGCATATTGATTTGCAACAACTGCTATGCTTTGTTTAGAAAGAAATATGAGCGATATTTTGCCTTAAAATATTTATATCTTTCCCACATTTAAGTACCTGAGACCAAATGTCTTTACTATCAAAAAAAGAAAACCAAACAAACAGGAAAAAAAAACCCAAACAAACAAAAACTAAGTCTTGCCAGTGATAAGAAAGGGAATCAATACCACAGACATTTATGGTTTTTGATATAATAAGTTATCTTTCTTTTCTAATTTGTGAAAGGGAAAAGTAAAGCCTCAATATTACCTTTTATGGTTTGAACAAGATATGTTTAAGATGAAACAATTTGAAATACTGCTGCATACATCTTTGGGAAAGACTTTTATTTTTTCTTTCACTGCATTCCTTAGTTTTCTGTACCTCTTTATCTAGGTTTGAAGCTTTATGGGCTATCCTCCATCTACTGTGATATTGTCATTGTCACTGTTCAATATATGTTCAGCTATCAGTGATAGTGAGAATAAATTGGTATAATTTTTGTAACCTCATATACAGATAAAACATTGCTTCAAACTGTAAAAAAAAAGAAAATGTGAAATAATAACATGTTTATTAAAATTGTCCCCACTTTAATTTTCCCATTTAAATTCTAGAGATTATAATTTAATTATTACATTTTTCTACTCGAATGCTTTAAATTACTATCTTTACTTCAAATTCATTGCCTTTTTGAAAATATTCTTAGAAATAGGAATGAATTTATGTTATGAAATATAACCTGTTCTGTCCATATAATTATACCTGCATGTTTGTTTTCAGAGATAATCACTTAACAACCACTTGGTGACTTCTCCCCCAGGGATGGCTTACTTTCTCATTTCCAGTTTTTCCTCAGCTGCTTATTGTTCTTTATGTTGGGTTGAGGTCTCATAGGCTTTCTCCATCCTCTTTAACATGTCCATTGGTATCATTTTTGTTGAGCTCCAATGACTGACAATGGGATAACATAGAATAAACTATCAGCAGAATCTGAAGAAAACCTACAGAAAGAGTAAAATCTTTGTCAACTGTATTCCAGACAAGGGGTTAATTTCAGGAGTATACCAAGACCTGCAAATCAACACTATTAATCGATAAATCCATTATCTGAGTAGTCAGTCCTCAAAAGAAGAAACACAAAGAGCCAGTTAATATTTTTTTTAAAAAAATAGTTCATTGTTTCTAGCAATCAGAGAAATACATGTGTGATTTCATCTCACACCAGGGACTAAAGCTAAACTCAAAAAAAAAAAAAAAAAAAAGCCAGCAAATCAGCAAATGCAAATGAGAATGGAACAAAAAAGAAAGGCACCCTTTCTAACTGTTGGTAGCTGGGAAAACTAGCACAATCAATAGGTTAAATGTGAAATACGCATAAC
The DNA here is from genome assembly GCF_011064425.1 of Rattus rattus. NCBI lineage: Eukaryota > Metazoa > Chordata > Mammalia > Rodentia > Muridae > Rattus > Rattus rattus. The sequence continues at coordinate 109,917,260 of NC_046160.1, read as the reverse complement.
AACAAAAACTAAAAATAAAGCTACCCTAAGAAAAAGATATAATACTCTTGGTCATATGCTCAAATGTCTTCCCATCTCACCACAGAGATAAGTGCACAACTGTGTTTACTGCTCCAGTAAGGAATCAGAGTAGCAGGAAAATGAGACAAAGATTGACGCCATGATCTAATAAGTGGACAACAGAAATGTTTTAAATATCAATATATTTCATTTAGCCGAAAAGAAGGGTGCAATCATGAAAATGCAAGCAATGAATCCATTGGAAAATAATATGTTTAACAACACAACCCAGGCTCTGAAAAACGAATTAGATATTTTCTCTTTCTTATGTAGACTCAAAATATTTATATTTACATCCAGCTAGAAGTGAATAAATGTTAAAAAAAAACAATCAAATAAGCCAAAAGGACAAAAATCAGAGTCAAAGATTTTTGAAAAATGGCTTTGAGGGATTTGTATGGGGAAAGAAATAAAATGAAGTAATACTAAGGGCAGATAGCTCTAGCAGGAAGAGCAGAGAAATGAAGTGGTTGGGTTATTTGAATCCTGCATAGTGTTTTAAATTGCTCTACAGAAACTAGATACTTTTTAAACAACTTAAAAAGGAAGAAATTATTTAAAAATGAAAATAATTAAATTATTGATAAATTAATTTGTCCACTTTATTAATGAACAGAAAATGTGAATGTAGAACAATGTGGAGAAGAGCGCTAGATGACCTTTTTCTAAATGGCCTTGTGGTTAGACTATCATTCATATACCCTTGTACTAGGGTGCAAACATTGATCTGAATCTAGTCCACGAATGGTTAGTGGCTTATATATTAAATTCTACTTTAGTAATTATATACAAAAAGCTGCCATGATCTTTTCCTTTTGTCTTGAATAGTTTATTAATCTTTAAAGGTGTTCATTGAAATAATGCCAAGACTGAGCTTGCCTTGAAACTAAGAGAAAGGACTGTCTTCACAAGTATCTCCTTTTTAGATTTCATCTAAGTGAGGTGAGGATAAAAAAAAAATATTGTATTAAGCCTATAAGAGGTCGAGTTTGGATGCTGGGAGCAATGAGCAATTCCTTAATTGATGATGGAGGTATTCATTTTTATTTTTTATAGATGTGAAAGTAAGTCAGTGAAAATCCAGGATAATGCTTTGGGATTTTATGAAGTTTGCTTTTCTTTGAATAATTCAATTAAGTTTACCTTAAGCCTATAAATCTGTGGGAAGTTTGTGACGATATGGCTTAGAATAAAGTGGCCTCAAAAAATACAGCCTTCATTTTTTTTTACCCTGGCACACCTGCCAACATGAATAATCTAAAGCAAAATAGAACTCACTCATGTTTGTGAGACTGTATTCTATTTAATTGTGATAAAAAGTAGTTTGAACAGGGATACTTGTTACTTTAGAATACTGGAAATAACATATACCTTTACTTACAGTAACAGTTATGTTCATTGAAGGAGTGAAGCACTTTAATGGAAATAATAATTAGTACATAAATATGTTCAGTAAACGGTGCTAAAAATGAGATGCCAGGAACGAATATGCGGTAACTCTTCTTTAATTTTAATCTAGCAACATGGCTGTTCTGGCAAGGGATTGCATTCAAAGACATAGGTCTGTGTAATGCAGATGGAATGCAGACACAATTTAATATATACTATTAGAGTAAAATCAGTTTGTAGAAGGAGTCAGCCATGTTTGAGAGTGACTTCTAATTGCGAGGCAGACGAAGCAATAAATCACAGAAAAATTTGATAGAATGAATCAGTGATAGGATATGCCCAACTCAAGAACAGCACAGGAAAGAAAAACCATACAAGAGCAGTGGAGCTAGGTCAATGGAGACAGTGCAGTTGAATGGAGTTGAGTTCATGCAGTCAGTGCAATTCTGTTTATAGAATTAAGAGTCAGTTTTTCCACTTATCAATGAGTGCATACCATGTGTGCTTTTCTGTGATTGGGTTACCTCACTCAGGATGATATTTTCCAGTTCCATACATTTGCCTATGAATTTCATAAAGTCATGATTTTTGATAGTTGAGTAATATTCCATTGTGTAGATGTTCCACATTTTCTGTATCCATTCCTCTGTTGAAGGGCATCTGGGTTCTTTCCAGCTTCTGGCTATTATAAATAAGGCTGCTGTGAACATAGTGGAGCACGTGTCAAGGAATTAGAGAAGGGACTGAAAGAGCTTGAAGGGGCTTGAGACCCCATATGAACAACAATGCCAACCAACCAGAGCTTCCACGGACTAAGCCACTACCCAAAGACTATACATGGACTGACCCTGGTCTCTAACCTCATAGGTAGCAATGAATAGTCTAGTAAGAGCACCAGTGGAAGGGGAATGTCTTGGTCCTGCCAAGACTGAACCCCCAGTGAATGTGATTGTTGGGGGGAGGGCAGTAATAGGGGGAGGATAGGGTGGGGAACACCCATAGAGAAGGGGAGGGGGAGGGGTTAGGGGGGTGTTGGACCGGAAACTGGGAAAGGGAATAGCAATCGAACTGTAAATAAGAAATACCCAGGTTAATAAATAAGAAAAAAAGAGTCAGTTTTTCCAAGCAGAGCAATTCAGTGAGTAGCAAAGAGAAGACAGTTTGAATGAGTCAATTTGGAGAGGAGATCAAGGCAGAACATCAAAATTGAAACACCCAGCCAGCGTTCAGAAAGAACTAGAAAGTTTGAGTTTTGCTTATCAGTAAGCCTAAAAGACAATTGTATTAGGCAAATAGAAGGTAATTTATAGGCAACATCTCACAGGTACAAGGCAATTTAAACTTAAATTTTTAAGGCTTTTGAAAAATTAGAGTATATTACACATTAGCAAATTCAGAGATGATTAAACCTACACACACACACACACACACACACACACACACACACGCACACATACACATACACACACACAGACACGTGCATATTTCTCATAACATATTTATGTGTATCTACATGAATGTATATTCATATTATGAAAAGATACATAGATACATATAAAATCACAAAGCAATGAGTAAAATAAGAATTTAATGCTTTTTTAGCACTTAAAACATAAACAAACTTAGTTTTTTTCTTTTTAAAGGCAATTAATTATATTTCCAGATCTTTCAGACTGGCTAGTCAGTGAGTTCTGGGGATCCTCAAATATATCTCACCCTTGTGTTAGTGCTGCATTTACAGTTGCAAACTGTTGCTTCATGGGTGTAGGAGATACAAATTCAAGCATCCATGCCTACATGATAAGCATTTTACCCACTGAGCTATTCCCCCAAACTCTTATTTTTTCATTGGATATTTTTAATTTACATTTCAAATGTTGTCCCCTTTCCCAGTTTCCTGTCCATAAACACCTTACCTCCTCCTCCTCCCTCTTCTTCTATGAGGGTGTTCCCCCTCCAACCACCCACCCCTTCCAGCCTCTCCGCTGTGACATTTCCTTACACTGAGGAGTCCAGCTTTAGCAGGACCAATTGGTGCCCAACAAATTTAGCAGGACACATTGGTGCCCAACAAAGCCATCCTCTGCTACATAAGCAGCTGCAGCCATGGATCTGTTCATGTGTACAGTTTTGGTAATACTTTAGTCCCTGGGAGCTCTGGTTGGTTGGTATTGTTGTTCTTATGGGGTTGCAAGCCCCTTCAGTTCCTTCAATCCTTTCTCTAATTCCTCCAACTGGGACCCTGTTCTCAGTTCAATGGTTGGCTGCCAGCATTCACCTCAGTATTTGTCAAGCGCTGGCAGAGTTTCTCAAGAGACAGCTCTATCAGGCTCCTGTCAGCATGCACTTCTAGGCTTCATCAATATTGTCTGGATTTGGTGACTGCATGTATATGGGCTGGATCCCCAGGTGGGGCAGGCTCTAGATGGTCATTCCTCCAGTCTCTGCTCCATATCTCTTCCTATGAATTTTTTTTGTTTTCCCTTTTAAGAAGGACAGAAGCACCTGCACTTTGGTCATCGTCCTTCTCTTTGAGCTTCATGTGGTCTGTGCATAGTCAGATATCTTCCTTGTCATTAAACTTCCTGCAATGATTAGCCTTCATTTTAAACATAGATAGACAGAGTTCTCTACCTGAATATAGACAATGCTATCTCATAAACTTCGGTCATTCACTGAATAAAGAGGGCAAAACCAAGATCGGTATTTACCTTTTCCTACTGGCAGACTGTGGCTGCAGCATGACTACCCTCACTCCCCATTTCAGCCAGCAGCTCTAGTTTTATCTTCCTAAACCATAAACCTGAAAGAATGCCTCCTTATTTTTGCTTCTCTCTGTCATGTGTTCACTTCCAGAAATAAGAAGAGTAAATAATACACTTCTTGTGTGTTCTGACACACAACAGATTTCTAATGAGACGGTTCAATAGACTGATCCCTTTTCTATGGGGAAAATAATTAATATGTGAGCTTGAGGATCACAGTACAAATTTTACCTGCTCATAAAGGGGAACTCCTAGAAATGTTCCTGCCTTTATATTATTTTTTATTCTTTTACTGACATGATAAGAACACAAGATTGAATTACTGTGGGCAAGTGGCTCTCAACAGAAAGATCACCAGGACAACAGAATTGCCACTTGTAGCTACTATTTTCTGAATGCTGTGTCCATTTGTAAATAATGATAGTGATGTTAAATATCAATTTCAGTACTTCAACTGAAAGTTTAGTGTCCAGTGTCATTACAGAAGATCTTTTGCGGCCTGGGCATACTGCTGTCATTTAGAGCAATTTGCCAGAACTTCCATTGGTAATATCTGTATTCCATTACTTTTGTACTTGGCCTTAAGATAATGTTTTCACATGCTAACAAAATTGCCCAGAAGATATTGCATCCTTCAGATAAGAAGAGACTCCTCCTAACAACAATCACCAAGGGCCCAGTCCCCTGCTCTGTCTCATCTCCAGCCCGTGCTGGCGGGCAGAGCTCCGCAGTGCTAGTTGGAGGTAACTACAGCTTTACTGTATGGCTTTTTGATAACTTTGATCGACTCCTCATCTTTGTTTCACTTTCTCACTTCTTTTATGATACACCCTAAGACTTCCTTCAAAATAAACCAAAAGGACTTTAAATGAACAAAAAATAGCTCACTCTTGATGAATTTAATTTTTGTTACAAGGAAATGATAGTCTTTAATATTTAGGAGTTATAAAGTTATTAGATTAAGGTTTACTTTATAAAGTGATATTAAATTTTACAAAGTGTGTTAATTTTCTTTTCCATATACATATTTCAGTGTGAATTGGATGAGTTGTACATAGACTTTGTAAAAGTTTCTGTATCAGTTTTTACTTCCCTTATATTAATTGGCATCACTTAGCATAAACTAATAAAACCTTTCTAACTGTACTCTATGATATCTTCAAAGGAATTCTAAATAAACAACTCTGAGAAAAGACCAAAAGGAAACAGCAAACAATATGTGAGGGAAAAAAATGTTAAGGTATATAATTAAATTACTTCCTAGTTGAAATAAAACCTATATATTACAAAAGAATGATGGATTTATGGAAGTACAATGAAGACTCTGGTCCCTTGGGACGACATAACAAATTACTAAAAGTGTAGAACTCTACATGATCAGAAACCTATTTTCTTAAGGTTCTGATCGCCGGAAATCCCACTTGGAGAAAAGGGAGCAAACCTAGAAACTATAAGAGACTTAGGGACACTTTTAGAGACTCTAAGAGAATTGGGTTCTATGTCCTCTGCTGGTTCCAAGGTTTGCAGGGAAACCTTTACCTTATGTCTTCATTCTTTACCTCCTATCTTCAGGCACTTCTTCATGTCTTTTCTTTTTGGCTTCCTGATCCCGTGTTCCCTTCTTGGAGTCTTTTCATGAAGACTAGCCTTGGATATAGGTAAACCATAAATTCAGGCTTTCTTTCTTTGAAATATTCACAAATAATATCATTTCATCAGGGTTTTAGAACTGCTTTTAATGTTTAAGTTCAGACAATTTATCCATTATATATTACTGCAATTGGTAGCATTAAAGAATACACAGTACTATATTTTAAACGTTTAAAAGTTGAACTAAGTCAGAAAACAGCTACACAGGTGTAGTTGGAGTTAAGAAGGTATCTCTACAGGCAGAAGATTCGGAAATGTTAATAAAAACCTATAGACCCCGAACAATAAATGTAATGAGATGCAAAGATTAGCAAAAACAATTAACATAAAAATAACCTGACCAGTAGCTATAGATATTCCAGAAGAATAAGATAACATATCCAATGCTATGATCTTCACTTTTTTGTATTAAAAATTGAGGGCTCAAAGAATCAAAATTTTGTGTTTATAGTGACTTTTATGTGTTTCTTATGTGGGTAGGAAGAATCAGATATAACATACCTTCTGAAACAAATTCTTATCTATGAAGGAATAATAAGTGATTAAATACAAAATTAAAGAAATGCTATTGCATACCTAAAAGTCCTAGCTAGTAGTATATTATATTGTTAATTGCTAAATTGTGAATTTAGAATTTAAAGGGATGCAAAATTTTTTAAACTTTTTATTAGCTACATTTCAAACATTATTCCCCTTACCGGTTTCCTGTCCATAAGGCCCAATCCCTTCCCTCCCCCTCCCCCATACAACTATTCCCCCTATACATCCCTGTATTGCCCCCCATATTCCCCTGAACTAGGGGTCCTACCTTGGCAGGACCAAGGGCTCTCCCTTTCACTGGTGCCCCAACAAGGTTCTTCTCTGCTACATATGCAGTTGGAGCCCTGGGGCAGTCCATATATAGTCTTTCAGTAGCGGTTTAGTCCCTGGAAGCTCTGGTTGGTTGGCATTGTTGTTTTAATGGGGTTGCAAGCTCCTTCAACTCTTTCAATTCTTTCTCTAATTCCCCCAAGGGGGTCCTATCTCAGTTCTGTGGTTTGCTGCTAGCATTGACCTCTGTATTGGAAATGCTCTGAATGTTTGTCTCAGGAGAGATCTATATCTGGTCCCTTTCAGCATGTATTTTCTAGCTTCATCAATCCTATCTAGTTTTGGTGGCTGCATATATATGGGCCAAATGTGGGTCAGGCTCTGAATGGCCATTCCTTGAGTCCCTGCTCTAAACTTTGCTTCCATATCCCCTCCTATAGATACTTTTTCCCCTTTTAAGAAGGAATGGGAACATCCACATTTTGGTCATCCTTTTTGAGCTTCCTGTGGTCTGTGGATTGCATCTTGGTTAATTAGAGCTTTTTGTCTAATATCCACTTATCAGTGAGTGCATACCAAGTGTGTTTTTCTGTGATTGAGTAACCTCACTCAGGATGATATTTTCTAGTTCATTCCATTTGCCTTGGAATTTCATGAAGTCATTGTTTTTGATAGCTGAGTAGTACTCCATTGTGTAGCTGTCTCATATTTTTTGAATCAATTCCTCTATTGAAGGGCATCTGGGTTCGTTCTAGCTTCTGGCTATTATAAATAAGACTGCTATGAACATAGTGGAGCATGTCTCTTTGTCGTATGCTGGAGCATCTTTTGGGTAGATGCCTAGGAGAGTTATAGCTGGGTCCTCAGGTAATGGAATGTCCACTTTTCGGAAGAACCTCCAGACTGATTTCCAGAGTGATTCTACCAGTTTACAATCCCATCAAAAATGAAGGAGTGTTCCTCTTTCTCCACATCCTCACCAGCATCTGCTGTCACCTGAGTTTTTGATCTTAGCCATTCTGACTGGTGTGAGGTGGAATCTCAGGGTTGTTTTGCTTTGCATTTCCCTGATGACTAAGGATGCTGAACATTTCTTTAGGTGATTTTTGGCCATTCAATAATCCTCAGGTGAGAATGTCTTGTTTAACTCTGTACCCCATTTTTAATAAGGTGATTTGTCTCTGGACTCTAACTTCTTGATTTCTTTGTATATTTTGGATATTAGCCCTCTATCAGATGTAGGATTGAGGATGCAAAAATTTAAGGCAACAGAACTTCAATAATTAAAATTAAGAATGATATTCAATAATTGAAAGGAGACTGAAAAATGGAATAGATTTTATTATTAGAGGAAGGATTGAAAGAGCTGAAGGAGCTCGCAACCCCATTAAAACAACAATGCCAACCAACCAGAGCTTCCAGTAACTAAACCACTACCGAAAGACTATACATGGACTGACCCAGGGCTCCAACTGCATATGTAGAGAGAATAGCCTTGTTGGGGCACCAGTGGAAGGGGAAGCCCTTGGTCCTGCCAGGGTTGGACCCCCAGTGCAGGGGAATGGGTGGGAGCAGTAAGTGATATGGATGGGGGAAATACCTGTATGGGGGAGGGGGAAGGAAGGGATTGGAGCTTATGGATAGGAAACCAGGAAAAGGAATAACATTTGGAAAGTAAGTAAAGAAATCTATCTAATAAATAAAGAGAAAAAAGAAATTAATATGTTTAAATATCAAGTTTAGTTAAAAGAGAAATGCTAATGTATTTTGTCTGGGTGAAAGAAATAGAAGATACAATTGAACACAGGCATAACACCAAGATCTATTTGCTATAAAGGAATAATACTAAATCAAGCTAACAAAACCCCCAAACGCACTAAGGTCATATTGAGAATTTGATTATGTGTATCATTAGAGTAAAACTTTTCTTTCACCTCAAACATAAAGGGTTTAAAGAATTACTTATAATTCATCTACTTTCTATGTCCACAAAATTTGAAGGAATTAAAGAGGCTGACTTTCAAATGCTAAAAAGGCAGGGAAATAAATTTAAGAAAAATAAAACTTAAAAACACAGAATCAACTAAAAAGAGAGATATCCATGGATACAGACACTAAGGTAAATCACAAAGCAAATGAGAGAGAATATGACTAGCAAGGAATTAGAACACTAATCCAGAATTGAAAATAAATACATTGAGATGTACATTTCCTATTTTTACTGGAAATAAATATTTTTTCAAAGCACAAATGTAAACTTTGTTTTTGTCAAAAAAAGAAAATTGAAAATATTTAGGGTTTTCCTTATCATCCTGCTCAAACATGATGTAGTAAGGAAACAACACAACTCATCCATTTTAACAATATGTCAATTAACAGAAGGTGTTAGAATCAATCATCATAATAGCATGGGATAATGTTAATATTCTCATTAAAAAACAAAATGTAGGTCAGGATTTTATAATATCAGAATTTTTCTTTGAATCCAAATGTGTGCTTTATAGACAGTTTTCTACTGATTTAGAGAATGAATATTTGTAACCAAAAATCATTTTCACCTCCTTTGTCTTTTACATCTTTTCCAACATATTAGAGTAGAATTCAGTGGAGGAGGGGTCAGGGACCTTGGGCAACTTGCCGGACACGATAGTTATTAATGTCCATTATCCTGCAAAAGCTTCCAGGTGTTAAAAACGAGTTGTTTTTACTCCTCCAGATGGGGTCATTCATTTGCAGTCCATATATGTTTAAAAATACAAGGGACTTGTGAGTCCACTGGAGTACTGGAGAACCTACAAAGAAAACTGATGAACCTATAAAATTTTCAAAAGTGAGAGAGACAGAAGCATAGCAAGCAACTGAGATTCTTAAACTGGGAACATTATCTGACTTCATACATTTCCTGACATGGTCTCAGTTACAGTCCCAAATCTGCGCACTTAATATAACCTAGAGTACAAAATGTTTCACTGAAGGAAATATGTGCATACTTAGGCAAAATAACTGTTACCTGGATATGTTATCTCTCTCCTCTAAAGACAATAGTATTATGTAATAACGAGAAGATTTACTTAAGAGATCAATTTTGCACGAACTCTCAGAAGTCAAAATCAGAAGTCATTTACAACACTGTGAAGTGATCTTTCTTAACATGCTGTGTCCAACAAATACCAGTGAAGCAACTGAGTGACATAAACAGAAAAGTTACACTGGGCCAAAGAAGAGTAGGGAATTACAGGTCCATTCAAAGCTTTCATCAAATTTTAATAGTAGGTTATTTTATTTGAGGTAGTAGAAAGTGTCTGTGCCATGGTGACTCAGTGAGAAACAGTGGTCACCTTAAAAATAGATTTTATGAATATTTTGATTGTTACATATAGGAACAGGGTAAGCAACATCATTTAAGAAAAGATAAACCTTTCTACTATCTGTCATATAAATGAGAGTATTTAACAAAAACTCAGTAAAAAAATTTATCTAGAGGTTTGCTGTGTTTACTTTGCATGTTAGTTATATAGCAAGTTTTTTCAATAGGAGGTTTTCATATATGTATAAACTGGATTTTGATAGTAAAGTCTTTCTCGGGATGATTTTCTTGGAAAAAACTTTCAAATATTGTGTGCTAATAAACTTACATTCTTATCTTTGACATTTGTTGTGATTTTTCTGAGTCACTTTAAAACATTTTTTCATTAAAAATTTAATACATATAAGCAAATTTTAGATTGCTAGCACTTTTGTTATTTTTATATAGTAAGATTTTTTTATTTCTAATTTACATAAGATAATTAACTCTAGCACCCACTGTTGCTACAGCTAAAGAAGTTAGGGCTGTACTTGAGACACTTCAGTCTTCTGAAGTATCTTGTATTTAATACATAGCATCGATGCATGAAGAGAAAAACTAAAATATTGATGTGGCATAGAAAAGATCTCATTAGAGCTTTGTGACATGGACTGCCTTCTCCTGGTGTTCAGAGTCCCTGCCTTTGAATGAACCAATAGGGTCCAAAAGGGAGGCCTTTGTCTCCATCTCATTTTGACAAAGAAGAAAAGTGACAGGAAAAGTGAAGAATAAATGGTTATAATGTGGGCTCTCTTTTGATGGAAAGTTTCCTGTAATAATAATAAGCTATGGACCCTGAAGATAGGAGTATGGGGTACTTTGGGAAACATGATAACCATAGCAATCTAGTGGACCCAAGAGAAGACTTCTCCAATGGAGCCTTATTGAGAGCTGTTGCCTGTCTCTTTGGGTGATAAAGCCATCAAAGCCATGGTGATGACATGTGTGTCATCTCAGCCTGTAGGCTATTTTCATAGCTTCACTGAAAGGCTGAGAATGTGTATTTGGAACGATTGCCATAGCTATTCACCATCAAAATGGCACAGGATGAATTACTGTCACTTCCACCACCTTTAACTATTCCCTCTGTTTTATTACTTGTGACACATCCTTTAGTGGAGCACTTGCAAGAATGTAGACAAATGCAACTAGGTCTGTCTACCAATGGGAACTTAAATCACAGCATTTAAGTAATATTACAAGTTGATAGTTTTGGCAAGCGACATTTAAACTTGACATCAGTAATCAGGAGACTCAGAAATGAACTCAGTGTTTCACTGTTTGTTTAACCGGAGAGTGACCTTTGATACATAAAAGCCAGCCTCCAGAACACCATGCACGTTAAGGGTGATGATCTATGCTATTATAATCCATTCCTCCATCAGGTTCAACTATCAACACAGAAAAAAAATAGATATAATCTTAAAGATTCGGCTTCTGCATAACACACCTTTTAAAGTCAGACAGAATGCCTTTTCTAAAGGAGTGCATTCAACCCACTCAACTCAGTTCTAAGTTTCCAAAACCTGACTCTCAGTCATTTACTGTCTTCAAAATTACAAGATTGGAATAACTGATGACAATGGAACCAACTTTAACATTTCTAAAAACTAAATATATGACAGATATAGCTACTTAAATACAGGCCCTAAGGGTGTAAGGAGCCATATAATAATAGTTAATAGAATTGTATTGACAGAAATGTACATATTTACAAACCTCACATAATGAAATATTGGCCCTGACAAAGGTATTCAACAGAGTTCTTGTTAGAGGTAAGTATTTTTCAAGATACAAGGTTGTTTCAAAAATATCTTATTAGAACTGACAAATTTAGTTATAAAGTCAATTAGTACTTGACTTTGTATGACCACAAGAATCTGACACAGATGCAATATCACACTTTCCCTTTAATATTAAGATAATGCAGAAAATAAAGTTGAAAATATGTTAAACATGTACACTGAATATTAATAGGGGCTCATTGTATTATAAAATTCAATTAAGTTATTTGGAAGAAATAAAATTATCCACATCTTTTTTTTTTTTTTTAGATTTAAGGAGATTAATGTTACGAAGAGGGCACACTTGCTTTTCCTGTGGAGGTCCAAGGTATAAAAGAATGGATGCACACTTTTCTGTCACTTTATATAAATTCACTAACTCCTGACTAGGCATGAGGCTCAACTATCAAGGAGTTGCTTAGAATGCATCAGAACCTGGTTTCCATTCCCAGGTATTAAAAGAAATGAATTTAAAACATCATATTAAACACCTAATATATGGTATTATTCTATGTATAAGGATATTTGGTGGAAATTTAAACAATTATTATCTTCCCTTGTTCATCTTCCTGTAGAAGGCACAGCATGTGGTAGCAAAAATTAAACTAAAAATCAGGAACTACAGAAGAGTAGCAGTAAGTACTAGGAGGAATCATTAAGCAGAGTCATGAAAGAGTTTGTGGTCCTGGAGGCATGGATGCATGAGACAAAGACTTCAGGCTACTGGAGTGGTAGGGCACAGGCATTGGCAGGGAGCAGAAGAGTGATGTATTTCAAGATGCGAGGACCTCTAAGCCAGTCCACTGAAAGGTGAGGAAAACCAGCCTCTTGAATCCCCAGAGCATTTTATTTTAACTTGAGCTATGTGACTCCATTTATAACAGGGATGACCCCGCTGTGTCAGGAGGAGGCTGTTCACGATTTGTGTCCTCTGCTAAGGAAGAATAACCCTGATTCAGGATCACACATGATATGTGGCACCACTGTGCACTTTTCTCAAAACCTCTGTCAGCAAAAAGAGAATGATGTTTCATCTTCTGAGGTGATTGTAGCACATGCCATCAAAGGCTCTGGCTTAAATCACCACTGCTCCTTAGAGAAGAATGGAGCATACCCTTTTGTGTCTTGGAAGATATCCTTTTGGAGGATTAAATGCCCCTTTGAGGATTGTATAATTATGTATTTCCAAATTACACAAAAAGAATAATCACTCCACAATCAGACCAGATAATTTAGTAATTTACTTAATGAAAAGAAAAATTGAGTTGCCCTACAGCTCAAATCTGTATGGATATTTTCACATTCCACACCATGAAGCTACAATGAACCACAGAGAATTTAAAAGTTTTTCTTAGAAATTTTCCAGTTTGAGTAAAGTAAACCGAGAAAAAAATAACATTTTTTTCCGGTCTTGAGTAAATATATCTTCTCTGGAAATGAGAGGATGTGCACTGAAAATGTAATGATAAAGGCAATTTTCTGCAAGTGAATGAGACTGATTTTCAAGACTTTTCAGTGGAGATTGGATGGAATCGATGTAGATATTAAAGCCAGATGTCTTAAATGGGAATTATACTTATTATAGTGGTAGCCATGGCTGCTAAATTCTCGGATGGGTTCAAGAGGAAACAAACTAAAATGGTTGAATTTCTGTTGTTGAAAGAGTGTAGTTTGGACAACTGATAAACATAGAAGATTAATCATTGTCCTATACTTTTATGTGATAGAAAACATATGTACTCTGTCTATAAAAACATGACATGAATCAAAATACATATAAACACTGTGTATTTGGCTATGGAATATATATTGTAATTTCTACAGCCACCTTGAGTTAAAACTATTGCTTAAAAACAGCTCACCATGTTAACTCAAGAAGCATTTAATTCTGAGTGTAGTTCAGTTATAACTGGGTAATTATATTACCTGAGGTTGTATTTTTCTTAATGTCAATTATTATGAAAATTAAATTTTAAGAGCAAAATTATTCAACAACTATACTAGAGATTATACACTGAACCAAATTTTCTTTAAATTGAGTTATCAGAGATTAATTTGCAACTGAGACCTGGGGGGCCAGACTCCAGAAAAGAAAGGAGAGAAAGGGTAGTTTGCCATTGGAACAAGTACAGGTGCCAAGTTTGTATGTGTGATGAAGGCCAAGCTTAATAAGAATCATTCAGTGGTTGTTGTGTACCTGCTAAGACACAAGGAGGAAAGTCTTCACCTGTAACTTAATGTTACCCTTTCTGCTAACCACAAGCTTACTGTGAACAAGCATCAAACCGAAAGAGAGGTTAGATTACAAAACACCTGCTCAAGGTTCTTTTAGTCAAGATTATGGGACAGCAAGGAATGCCTGGGGAAAAAAATAACCGGTACTAAGGTTAAGACAACAGAGGTTACATCTAGCAACTGGTAGAAACAGCCAAACTTTCAGCAGAACTTGAGGAATCTTGCTGATGAGGGAAAGGTAGGATGGTAGAAGCCAGAGGGGTAAAAAGAACATACACAATCAACCAACCTGGACTTATACAGGTTTACAGAGACTGAACAATCAGTGGAGTCTGCATGAACCTGGTCTAACCTAAGCCCTCTCATGTATGCTATGGTTCTGTAGCTTTTTCTTTTTGTAAGACTGTGGGAGCAAAATATGTCTCTGACAAGTTTCCCAATGTTTGGGAGGTCTTTTCTTCTCCTAGGTTGCCACCTTCAGCCTTTATATGAGGGGAGGTTCCTAATCTTATTGCAATTTGATATGCTATGTTTGCTTAGTATCCCTGGGAGGCCTACCCCTAACTGAAGAGATATAGAAGAGGAGTGGATAATGGGAGGGGATTGGGGTGGCTGTGATTCAGAGGTAACATATGAAAGAAGAATAAACAAAAAATTTTAATAAAAGAATAATTCAGTCATTAAACAAATGTAATTCAAAAGAGAAGAAGCCAGGATACCCAAATTCTATTAGATTGGAAAACTAAAAAATGACAGTTGCAAAACAAAAGGAGCACAATCTTTACAATTGCTATTTTAGTGGGATTAAAAATGCTATTATTCATTGACGTTGGTAATTCAAAATATTTAGTTTACAGTATCTTTGACTGCAATAGAAGAATAAATTCTAGAGATCTGATACATAAAACCTAAACATGGCACTTCTAGTAAACTGTGGAGGTGAATATTTCACAATAAAAATGAACTTCATAGAATCTTATTTAAAATACAATAGTAATAAAAATACAGGGCAGCCGGGCATGGTGGCACTCACATGTAAGAGATGGACAGGTTGCAGGGCTTGGTCTACTTATGGAACTCTTGTGGAACTATGAGAAGTCCCAGTGTTCCAGGTCGGCCAGGGATAAAGGAGACCCTGTACGAGGCACTCTTTTGCATACCCTGGTATAAAGATTTTGTTCCTTTTGGTCCTGGGAAGGCTCCATGTCCCAGCATTGGAGAATACTAAGGCCATGAGGTTGAAGTGGGTGGCTTGGGGAGGGGGAGGAGAGAGGGGTTTGAAGAGGGGAAACCAAGAAGGGAGATAACATGTGAAATGTAAATAAATAAAATAACCAATAAAATAAAAAGATTGTGAGTTCCAGGCCAGATTTGGCTACTTAGAAATAGAGCACTCCAATTAAGTACAATTCAATAATTAAAAAAATACAGATGGAAGAGAGTAAACAATCAAACAAAAGTTATATATGTTTTTCCCCATTTGTATATGAAAATAAATGACTTGCCCAAAGAAAATCCTGTTGTAGAATTGTGATGAGATGTGTGTGTGTGTGTGTGTGTGTGTGTGTGTGTGTGTGTGTGTGTGAAAGAGAGAGAGAGTATACATGTGGATCATACACATACTTAAAATAAATCATAAAAGAAAGTTAGATATAAAATCTGTTAAATCTGTATGTCTTTTGAAAACAGTTGAACATATTCAGGGAGCAATAATTTTGGTATTGTTTGCATTGCTTTCTCTAGATATGTAAGAAAATCGCAGAATGATCGAGAGAATGTAGACTAAGAAAATTATTATGAAATTCTCTTTAAGTATATAATTAGTAGTTTCACAACTTTTTCATATCATCATCACATTTTATTCACCTTTTCTTGTTTAAAATTTGGTGTTAAACATTACAAAAGTCCTAAACAGTAGTTTACAATACTTTCCTCTCTCCTAAGTGTATATTGCACTGCCATTTGCAGAGTTAATTGTGCAATTTTAATTTTAATTTTATTTCTTCTGTTTCTATGAATGTTAAATTACATAAATGTTTTCTAAGTGATACAACAAAATGTTTATATTTCATAAAGTTATAGGAAGACAATGAGGAAAGATGTCTTTGGTGTCTTTTGTGAACTGAATTGCTTGACTCCAGAGATATACAGACAAAATACTAGCCTCTCCTTGAGAATGTGAAAACCAAGTTTGGAAGCAATGGCCTTGTGAGCAATGGAGTAGGAAATGCATGGCCACATGCTCGCACTTGAGTCACTGCTGGCTAGCCAGCCTCAGTAGGTTCTTTGCCTAGCAGTTCTTATCTTTTAAAAGAAGGAGACTCTCATAAGCAATCAACATGAGTTAGCTGAGAGATTAGAGAAATGTTCCTTCGTTCCTTGGAGAGAATGCAAGGAGAAATCACTTGTTGGGGGCATCAGTTATTGCTAATGAGGGCTTGCAGCCTTCGTAGAGTATCAAGGGGGCCCTGGAACTCCTGATAAATGAGCTTTGTGTGCATGGGGAACTGTGTCTAGGGAAATTGATAATTTCTCTACATTCTTAATGTGATCTCTGCCTTTCAGTTTTTAAGGTGAATGTCATAGACAATGTTTATGCTGAATATTCCCAGACCTTGTCTGTTGGCAAGGGATCTGCAGAAGAATCAGAGGTCGCACACAAGAAACATTTCACTCCTTGAGTTAGATGGAGCACACTCATTTATTCTTTAGTCTCAGTTCATCAGGAATTCCTTCTCTAGACACAAGTAAACAGGCAATAAGAATCATTCTTCTGAGAATGATAATTTTCTCCTTCACTTAGGGTTTGGTCTTTTGTGACTGCAATGGTATTTAGATTCTAAAATTTCTACACTGGCTAGTTTTATGTCAACTTAACCTAAGCTATAAACATCTGAGAGGAGGTAACCTAGATAGAGAAAAAAATGCCTCCATAATAGTTGATTGTGGGCAAGCCTGAAAAGCATTTTCTTAGTTATTAAAGGGTGAAGATCCAGCCTACTGTGGGTGGAGCCACCCCTAGGGTGGTGATCTTGTTTTCAGTAAGGAATCAGGTCTACAAGACATGAGAAGCAGGGCAGTAAACAGTACTCCTCCTCCAAGACTTCTGCATCAACTCCTGACACCAAGTCCTCATGGCATTCTTCATGATGAACAGTGACGCTGACTGTAAGCCAAATAATCGTTTTCCTTCCCCTGTAGCTTTGTTCATAGTGTTACACTACCGCATTAGTAACTATAACTAACATGAACATACTCTCTTTTCTACCCTCTCCTTTACTTATTCTATGCCCAAAATAAAAGTCCACATTCATTCCACTTGAGTCCTTCTTCTGTACCCCAGAATCCTGCCCTGGAAATTTAAGACACTGATGAGACTCTTATCTTATCACTGACCCCTGCCTGTCCCCAGCTGGCCTATTTTATTATTCAGCTTCCATAATCACACACAGCTGTGTGTATGTCTGTTCTTTAGGCAAAGGCTCCATTCAAAGGCCATGGTTTCTGAGCCCGTCTATTCACTGCAGAGCAAAGTATGAGTGTAAGCCATGGACACATGCAGAGAAACCTCTGTTATGAAAAAAATATTATGCAATATTTGTTTTTCTCTCCTACTTCATTACTCGGCCTTAGGCCAGAGAGAAGCTTAAAGGATGCAGGTTGGTCAAGAACTTTATGAAAGCTGAGAGCACACATTGCAATCACAAAATGTTCAAGGCTCACAAAGCTTGCATAATTACACCGGCTGCTGGGGCCTTCCGGCACTTTTCAGCTATAATGGCAATCTGGCTAATTTCCCACTGGCTCAATCTATAACTTCAAAGGCTCCTAACGCAGTTACAATTATTCTGTGTGTTTTTCAGGTGACCTACACTATTCGTATTGAACAGCTAACTTCTCACGTGGGTGAGTAAGAAAAGTTCGAGTTTAATAAAGATTTTCTCACCCAAAAAGTTGTTCTGGTTTTTGGTATCTTAGTCGACTACTTCTATGTCATCATCACTTGTACCAACTTGATTAAAGTTTCAAGATTTACTGTTGTCTCCCCTTTTTAAATATCGACTAGTCACAACTTTCGAGGAGCATAGAATCCATCAGAAGTGCATGTGGGCATAAAAAAGAACGTCATGCTCCAATCATAATTGCTGGGAGTGATTTTAAGTTCCGTAACTAATCTTAGTATATACTATATAGATTATCAGGCCTCAAAATGCTGCAGGAGTATATCCTTTTACACTTAAATGTAGTATTGGAATCTAGAGAGATAGCTCAGTGGTTGTGAGAGCTTCCTTTCCAGATGTGAATACCAGAGTCTGTATCTCAGCACCCATGTAAAAAGGCAGGCTCCAGAAAAAAATGGCCTCAACACCAGCTTTAAGAGATCTGATGTCCTTTTTTGGCCTCCTGCATACAAGTGAATGCATAAACTTTTAATGTTTTAGGTATGCATGTGTATGTGCTCATTGTTTATATATTCATTCATTTCCTTTAAACAAAAGCAGCACCATGCCCAAAGTTCATATCTGTATCCTACTCATTTATGTATTTATTTTTTGTGGCTCTACTTTAGCTTATATTTTTACTGTATAATTCACAACCACTATAACCATCATTTAAACTACTCTGCATTGTATCTCTTGCTACTTATGGCATGGTGGTGATGGACTCCATCTCTTAGACTTTGCACATCAGTTGCTCCACGAGAGTTTCCTCCTCTTGGATCTTGATCCTTTCTTTTTGGTTAATCTTCTCATGTGTGTCAAGTATGATACATGTAATACCCTTTGAAGATTTTATTCTTCTGTTTTTGCTTTCAAAAAGCAAGCAAACCAACAAACAAAAGAAAACAAGTAAGCAAACACACAAACATAACTAGGAAAAAAATCGCTTTGCTTTAGGAAGAAAAAAGACAAAACCTAGGAAAGATTTATTAAGATGTACATTGAAAAATGAAGGCAATTTTGGTAGTGTTTTTATTTTATTTATTTTTTTTAGTGTTTTTATTATATTTAGCCTGTACCCACAGAAATAAAACTAAACTCTCTAGATAAAGTGAATAAGACTAAACAAGGTACAGCAACTGTGTTTTTAATAGTGGGACTAAAACTAAATTTTAAGATGTTGTTAGAGAGGATAATAAATCATGTAGTCACATAATATATATGTAAAGATGGACACGATCAAAAAATTGCATAATGAAAGCACAGTGAAAAATCACAGATATTCCAGGCGGATCTCTGAGTAATAAATGTAGAAAGACAACTGAAAAAAAATCACTTTTAGAATAGTGACAAACAAAGAGTACACAGGGATGGACCTGACTCCAGATGCACATGTAGCAAAGGATGGCCTTGCTGGCCATCAGTGAGAGGAGAGGCCTTTGGTCCTGGCAAGGCTTGATGCCCTAGTGTAGGGCAATGTCAAGATGGGAGGTAGGAGGGAGTGGGTAGGTGGGTGAGCACCCTCTTAGAAGCTGGAGAAGGGAGGAGGGAATAGAAGGTTTCTGGATGGGTAAACAGGAAAGGGGATAATATTTGAAATATAAATAAAAGATCCAAAAGAGAGGAAAAGAAAAAAATGACATAGTCATTATATCTATTTGATGAATGGTAAAAATGAGTGTTCAAAGCTCTCAAAACAATAGGATATATTCTGTAATCATATTTTCTAGAGGAAATAAGATTATTCTACTTCCATGGCTGTGGACTGGATTTAGTGACCAATATCTAGCAAATAAAATATAGAATGCTGTGTTGATAACCAATTAATTTACCTACTATATTGTATATATCTATGTAATTACTGAGACAGGGAATAAGTCATCTTTTCTGTTGATGAAATTAAACTTTTACCTGATCTGAATCTAGTATTCTCCCTCAAAATTGACAATAATTGACTGATCATATTAAAGCATCATTGAACTCAAAGTGTTAGAAATGTTATGTGAAAAGAAGAAAACATGACAAGGACTTCTAAAAAAGGTAAAGGGGTAGTTGGACAATTGAGGAAGAGAGGAAGGAAAGACAAAATGTCAGAGGAGCATAAAGGCAAAGAGAAATGCATGGCATTTTCAGAAGGACAAGATTGAAGGAAAAAGAAAGAAATAATAGTAAAATGTCTGAAAATGATTTAATAATTTATCTATTATCACATACCATTGTTAATCCTTAGTACTCATGAAGAATTAAGGATATATATGATCATATAAACTGTAGTTGGGGAATGACTGCTGTCTTTCTGTCAATTTAGAATTATTTCAAAATCTTAATGTCTAAATATTATTCTCATTGTTTATTAAAACCATTTTAAAAGCTGCTTCTGTGTTTAAACACCGACCTGACAACCCTTTGCTGAGGTAGATCATACTAGGGAGATGTGATTAGTAGCACATTATCCTTCTGGATTATTAAAACACACATTGGCACTGCATGTCCTATTCTCTTTCCTTATGACTTGCAAACTGTTTTATGTTTTTCTTCAGTTTGGTTTGTTTTTACAGGCTTGATCAATGTAACCAATGATTCCTCTCAAGCAATTCATTTTAATAAGCTCTTTGATGCTGTCACATTAGAGCCTATTGACAAAGTTGTTGCTATGTCCCAAGGGGCTTGCTTCAAATGACCTTGAACAAAATAGATTATTTAACTTTTTTTGTTTGTTTTCAAATGCAAGTCCTTTACCTTCTAGCAAGTAGTTCTTTCAGTGGGGAGCTCTATTAAATAAAAATCAAAACTAATACTAGCTACTTGTCCCAGCTCATGAGGTTGCTATTTCTTATAGATATAACTCTGCTCCTTATCTACTTTCTAATCTTATGAATAAGGAAGATTGTATTGAGCCTTCATGGTTAGCAACTCTTTCTGTCATGCAATTAGCACTATCCAGGGCCTGTCGAGTATTGTAATTGATTTTCTCAATCTTATATCCTTCTCCGTGGCATGAATATGAAATATTTTGTTTGATGTACATTTGGTCACACAGATCAATTGTCAAAAGCAGATATTATTATTTTCTATCGGAAACTGTATGTCACACACAGAAATCCCTAGGACTTGACTACAAATTGTGCTTCAGAGCACAAATAAAGACATTCTAGGCTGGAGAGATGGCTCAGAGGTTAAGAGCACTGTGTGTTCTTCCAGAGGTCATGAGTTCAATACCAGCAACCACATGGTGACTCACAACCATGTGTAATGAGATCTGGTGCCGTCTGCAGGTATATATGCAGGCAGAATGCTGTATATATAATAAATAAATCTTTGGGGTTGGGGATTTAGCTCAGTGGTAGGGCACTTGCCTAGCAAGCGCATGGCCCTGGGTTCCGTCTGCAGCTCTGGAAAAAAAAAAAAAAGAAAAGACAAAAAGAGATATTCTATTGCTTTCTGCCCTAAACAAAGTATATTGGAGAGTGTTGACCAATGTTGGGTATTTTGTGTGCCCCTCTCTTCATTACTTCTGTTAAGAACTATTAAATATATATGTAATAAATACCAGTGTTATGCATATGTCCTTGAGCAATTTTCAACTTATTGACCATCCTAGTTTATCTGTAAAACAAAAATTTGACAATTTTTTGTCCAAAGAGTTATTGTCATAAAATATGTCAATGGAAATTAGTTACTGCACAATTTTGGCAAATGTCCAAATGTCCAAATCATTCTGTCCCTTGAGGTTGAATTCAAGCTGCAGTTCTGGAAGCAGTGCCTGGCTACCTTTCAGCTTTATAATAAAAAACAAAAACAAAAACAAAAACCAAGAAGATACATTCTGCATCAGTGCAGGCACGCTGTTGCCCCAAACCTTTCTAATATACTCTTCAATGCTGAACATTACAGATCCTGTGTACAGCAAGAACATTCATCGTGAAGCCAGTCCCAAACATAAGCATATATCTGTTCTAACTTTCTGTGAAAGCCATCAGGCCTTTTAGAATGGCAGTCTTGTCTAGAAAACGGAATATCAGGGCATAATGTGTTAGTGAATGTTTCTTTAATATCACTTAATATCAACGTTACTTTTTCCTTTGCCAATGTAATGGAAGAAATTTTTTCTTCTCAGTAGTTTAAAGATTTCCAACATGGTACTTACTCTTCTGCTTTATCCCGTGGCAGCCTTGTACAGCATGATGTTGGAGAAAGGGTTTATTTTAGTGATAGCATCAGGAAGTTAAAATAGAAAAATAGACAATGATCTGATATTCTCTGAAAATTCCTCACCTTGGTTCCACCATTTCCCATGGTGTAGAGTTCCAATTTTCACAACACATGTTTCTAAGGGACAGTAAAAATTTTAAGCCATAAAATACTAACATATTTAATGAGGAAGATATGTGAACCAGCAGATGAATGTGTATCTCATTATCAATGTTCAACAACTGCTAGTGTTCCCACAGCTGTTCATATTAAATAGGACAACATGTTTAGCAGCCTATAGCATAATAGAAGAATCGCTGGGGCACCTTCCAATTGTCATTAAAAAAAATGAAATGTGCTTGGTCCCTAGGACACACTGAGGAGACTTAGTAAATATGTAAGGTAATGAGGGAGTCCCAATGTACAAAGCATGAAATAGTGCCCAAATACGGAATCAAACCTGGATATGATGCTTGCTAATCTAAAGAGATATTTCTAAGTTGTAATATCCATGAACACAGAAACCACCAATTTTATAAATGGTTTAAGACAATATGAAGTTCAGAAATCTTCAGGCTGGATGGGCTTGTCATGCATCAGTGGGATGAGAGGTCCTTGGTCCTGTGACGGCCGGATGCCCCAGTGTTGGGGAATGCCAGGGCAGGGGGGCAGGAGAGAGCAGGAGGGTGGATGGGGAATCAGCAGGGTGGGGAGATGTGATATGGGGTTTCTGGAGGGGAAACACAGAAAGGAGATAGCATTTGAAATGTAAATAAAGAACATATCCTATGAAAAAGAATATTTAGCCATAGAGGAAGGCCCAGTACTTTCAAGCTGAGTCACTAAGTTATCAGGCTTCTGATACACTGACAATTCTAATCAAGGAATAGAAGTTGTGGATGAAAAATTAAGATGACTATAACAATTGTTCTGATTAAACTTAAGAACATTGCTGATGAAATGTAAATCTCCCCCTTTGGAGAACATATAAGTTAGGTAATTCTCAGTCTTATGTCTTTCATTGTTGCAGCCTTAATCCACATTTGTTTCTCAGCTTCTTTTCCTAATATTTGTACATAAATCTACCTTTTATTTTCAGATCACAATAAAAACAATATCTGGATAAGTATACATAGGCTGGGTGCCCCTGTTCTGTTATATTTCTCAGTTGAATAAGTTTTGTTCATTTTGCAAAGTTCAGGTTTAATGCCATGAAATTTATGAATTTTCTCTTAATCGCTGGTCTGAATGAGCACATTCTGAGCATATCCCGCTCCTCTTCCAAGCAATGTCTCAGTAATAACATGACTTTCTTCATCCATGATCACAGAGTGCTTGAAACAGCTCTACCCTAGCATTTCTAGACTTAGTACACTTCTTGGGTCTGTATGTGTTTCTCTGTAAGTTCCTAAAAATAAGCTATTGCTTAAATTTATTTTAAATTCAATCCCTGGTTTCGTAGGTATCATAGATACTGAGTAAGCACCCATTTGAGGAATGCATGTGCTTATTCCCATACAGGTCCTATACATACTGAACTTGAGCTTAGACATTTCATATACATTTATTACTAGGATTACATTATTAAATAATCTCAAAGTATATTCTTTCTGAAGTAGCCACCCAATAGAAACTACAAATTTTAGTTTTTTCCTTTCATTTATTTCTTCAGTGTAAACTTGAAACTTACTGAAGCATAGTGATACTTAATAGACTTACTTAGAAGACTTTAGTTACTCCCCTCTAAATCTTTCTCACACACAGGGAGGAACATATCCTGCTATAGACAGCACGTTCTAAGGTGTTCATGCATCACAAGCACAGAAACACAATTTCCCAGGGAGAAGTTTTTTTCTCCATATGTGGGTGTTCCCACATGTATAAACCTTAGCAATTTTACCATGTATCAATTCCTTTCCATGGGACTGTGAAACTTTTATAACAAAGAAACCAAGCCACCCAGCTAACAACAGACACATGGTATTTACAACTGCAAAGGCCAGAGGTCTGAAATTAAGCTGTTGACAGGGCTTGTGCTCTCTTAGGGCCAGGAAAAGGGAGTTTGCAACATGGCTTTCTTGGAATTGCAGTGTTGGTTGGCTACACAAAGTATACCTCTGTTCTTCATATGACATTCGTCCTATTGTTCTTTGTGTTATAATATCCCCTTTTCATGAGATTCTTAATCACACTGGAGAGAGGTCCAAACCTTTTCAATGAGGGCCTCTAGGCAGTTTCCCTAATATGTCTGATGCAGATGTTATTCTGAATGCATTCTTTGGCATTAGTGTTCACAGTTTCAACATATGGAATTGTGGATGACACAAATCAACTATTAAGAGAAGTCAAGGCACTTTGAAGAGAAAAAAAAGTTGTAACATAGAAGTTTTGCAAACAGTAGAAATTAGTGTTAATACAAAACAGGCAGCACAATTTATACACATCATCTTTGGCATAATTGTAGACTTTAAGGAAAGAATGGAAAAGGTAACCAGGGCTCCAAGAGAGAATTTGTAACTGTCTCAAGCACTTACATAATTACATTAAATGGTCGGTCACCACACCTGCAGATACTAATTTTAACAAATAAAAATTGCTTATTACATGTCAAGCACTATTGTAAACACTACGGTTATATCCCTTTTGTCTTTAATAAGTTATAAATTAGGGTCAAAGTTAGATCAATATTAGAGATGATTAAATGAGGTCACCATCAATGCATATGGATTCTCCAAGTCACGATAATTGAATAACCCAAAGCATGACTTTAATATGGGTTATCATAAATTAATCTCTGGGCCATTTTTTCATCCTTATCCAGTTCTCTTTCCCCTTCTTTTAATCCCATTTTCTTTTCCATTTTCTCCAGTTCTCTTCTCTCCCCCTTTTCTTTCTATAGGGAACAAATTTAAAAAACATTACTTATGGATTTTTAAAATGTCAGAGTCCTCTGTCTTCATGTACATGCATGCAGAAGAGAACATCAGTTCCCTTTACACATGGTCATTTGCTAGCATGTGGTTGCTGGGGATTGAAGTCTGGATCTAGGGAAAAGCAACCAGTGCTCTTAAATGCTGAGCCATCTTACCAGCCCCAAGGAATAAATTTGAAGATTGTAAATGTTTCTTCCTTTTAAAAATTTCTCTGAGCATAGAAAAACCATCAACTCTTCTTGATATGAATCTGATTTAACTATTAATAAAGATAAAATAAAATTTAATGGTGCATTTTCTGGCATGAAGGTTGATCATTTCTTAATTTTGCAAACTCTGCTTATTTCTTTCTCATCTCAACCCTTAAATCATCAATTACTACAATTACTTCCTAGAGGTACTTCTTCAGGAAGAGAATTTGCATTTTCTATAATAGTAGCAAAATCTTGAGTTCTTCCTGCCACATGATCTTCAGAGAAAACATATCAGGAAATTCTTAATCTTGCTTGTCTGCACAGCTTATAGGCAGCTGTCGTTATAAATAAAGGCAAGTGTCAGTCTCATCAAAGTTGAGATTTAACACATGCTGTGGCCACTGAATGAGGGATTTCCTCTCACACAAGGACTACGTAAATCTCCTGTTCTCCAGCGATTTTCCTTGGCATTATACAACCATAAAAGCACATTTTGTGACATCGGCTTAACAACATAAAAGAATTGTAATGAACCTTGAAAATAAGGCTGAAAATTCCACCAACCCAGGATCATTTTTCATGAAATTTGCCACTTTCACTCCCTGGGATAGAAGTATTTTTACTCAAAAATCAAATTGAAAATTGATACAGAAGTAAAACTTAAAGTTAACACTTTGAAGACATGAATGGGTTTCAGTCTTGGTTAACAGGGAAGTTTTCTGTAAAGACTATATATGTACTAATTGTGTTTTATATAGTCGTATTTGGTATTCTTCTAAGGATGTTTATGCCGTAGTCCATTAGACACCTTATGTTTTATTGCCTGTTAGCATTACTGACCTTGGATTTCTAATCCTGGAATTGCGGCTCTTCATCAAGCCACTTTAATGCTTAAAAGGTAAAAAAGACTTTGATATTGGGAATCCATGCATTAATTTGAGTGATCACTAGTTTTGCGTTATCTATTGCATCTTTAGTTGGAGAAGTTCATACTGTTCATCATGTGGAGCCGTTATCATAAAATGTTCCAGTTACATTACTGTTACAAGAGACAATCGACAGGTGTCTTCAGAATAGACCTAATGCCTTAGAGGAAGCAGTTTTCTTTATGAGAAAACAAATTCAATATATTAAGAATGGGATTTCAGTTCAATGTCACTCATCAAGTCTGTATTACTCCTTTAAAGGACAATGTTTCTGAATATGCATGAAATAAATTTCAATCTCACCTTAAAGGATTATGGAATAATACCTGTCTATCGAAATTGACAATGTGCTTCGGAGAATAGTTGAAATTGGTGACTGAAACACTGGAACTATTTTTGTGGAGAAAGTGTCTGGGGCCTTTGCTTCTGTAGTGCTTGAACACATCTCCTAATCACCCTGGACTACTCTGTTGATTAATAAAGGAATTGCTCTGGGCTAATTTCTCCATGAATTGTTTCTTCTTCTAGTCCTCATCAAGCAGGTCTAGAGTACAGAAAATTTGCTCACGGTGGACACACACACTATCACATTAAAACAACAAGGAGGAAATGCCTCATACAGCATTGTTGCATAAAGGAAGGTGTGACAAAGTTTCTGTCCCTGTAGCCTTCCCAGGCCATTGATCCTCATGATCTTCACATGTGCTGATGTTTGCTGTTGCCCTGAAGCTGATCTGCTGTCTTTACTACTCTTCTTTCAATCTTTCTTTCTGGGACTATACTTTCCCCATTACTCAGAGCTAATCATGCCATAATTGAAACAGATACATTTCTCAAGAATGATGACTGGAGATAGTCATGAGGCTATGGAGGAGGAGGAGCAGATCCTTTGCTTGGCTTTTAGGACCATGAGAAAGGATCTAGGCAATATAATCACAAAGGCGATAAAAGCCTACAGGGTCCTTTGTAGAAATAGTTTATTGCCAGGCTTACCCTGAATGTGGAATCTTGAGGAAGCACATGTAACCTCCAGTCGAATGACTACTGCACTACTTAGCCAGGGTGAACTTGGGGACATCAAGGATAGAGAAATAAAATGGTATCAGCAAGAAGAGGTACAGTTAGAAAAAATAAGAACTAATGTATGATTTAGGAATAAACAGTATTAGAAGAAGAGTACATGAGGCCATGGAATTGCTAGGATGAAAAAATAAAGATTGGAGAATTACAAGATGTAGGAGCATATAAAAAGTTAGTTCTCCATTTTTCTTGCTGTTAGAAGAATTGGAGTTAATAATGTCTGGAAGGATAGTGAGAACTAACTGTTTTACTTACATAAATTCAAAATTTTTTAAGGAATCATTTTAATTTTAGTAGTCTGTTGTCTTTCTGTTTTTATGTGAAAATAGTGACAAAAGACTGATCTCTGCTGTACCAGGAAACCACAAGGACTTTGCTCAGCTACCTGTGAAGAAGAGTCTGTGTAGACGTAAACGGAAGATGCTTTTGCTTTGGGTTCAGTTCTGCTCTGAGGAAATGGGGGTTGGCACTATTGATCCCAGTCTGATAGAGTTTATATAAATTTAAGAATTTTTGATAATTATTAACAAACGGTCAGAGACATGATGATGTAGCTTTAGCAAATAAAAGCCTAGGTTGAGGTACTTTCTGGCTATTAAGCTGAAGAAGAAAAATAGTGAGACTTGTCAGAGAACTAGCAGCTTGTATCTTCTTTTGACTCCAAATCATTGGGGTTATTTTTTGTTTTTTTGGGTTTTTTTTATCTTTATTAACTTGAGTATTTCACATTTACATTTCGATTGTTATTCCCCTTCCCGGTTTCCAGGCCAACATACCCCTAACCCCTCACATCTTCTGAGATCTTCTTAAATTTCTTTCTTCAGAGGCTTGAAGTTCTTATCATACAGATCTTTTACTTGCTTGGTTAAAGTCACACCGAGGTATTTTATATTATTTGGGACTATTACAAAGGGTGTCGTTTCCCTAATTTCTTTCTCAGCTTGTTTCTCTTTTGTGTAGAGGAAGGCTACTGATTTATTTGAGTTAATTTTATACCCAGCCACTTTGCTGAAGTTGTTTATCAGCTTTAGTAGTTCTCTGGTGGAACTTTTGGGATCACTTAAATATACTATCATGTCATCTGTAAATAGTGATATTTTGACTTCTTCTTTTCCAATCTGTATCTCTTTGATCTCCTTTTGTTGTCTAATTGTTCTATCTAGAACTTCAAGAACTATATTGAATAAGTAGGGAGAGAGTGGGCAGCCTTGTCTAGTCCCTGATTTTAGTGGGATTGCTTCAAGTTTCTCTCCATTTAGTTTAATGTTAGCAACTGGCTTGCTGTATATGGCTTTTACTATGTTTAGGTATGGGCCTTGAATTCTTATTCTTCCTAGGACTTTTATCATGAAGGGGTGTTGAATTTTGTCAAATGCATTCTCAGCATCTAATGAAATGATCATGTGGTTTTGTTCTTTCAGTTTGTTTATATAATTGATCACGTTGATGGTTTTCCGTATATTAAACCATCCCTGCATGTCTGGCATGAAGCCTACTTGATCATGGTGGATGATTGTTTTCATGTGCTCTTGGATTCAGTTTGCCAGAATTTTATTGAGTATTTTTGCATCGATATTCATAAGGGAAATTGGTCTGAAGTTCTCTTTCTTTGTTGGGTCTTTGTGTAATTTAGGTGTAAGAGTAATTGTGGCTTCAACCTTTGTAGAAGACCTCATACCAATACTATCCAAACTATTCCACAAAATTGAAACAGATGGAGCGCTACCAAGTCATTGTTGAATCAGCACCATTCCCACTTCTCAGGACACTTCTCAGGCTGAGGTTGGGCATCGGCAGGGATTTAGAAAATGATCAGCTCCTTTAAAATGTTCAAACTTAATATTAAAGCATAATGCTACTATAGGAGTTCAATGGGGGCAAAACTCAGCATTTTTCCTGCGAACATTGCATTTCCCATTCAACAGTTCCTTATATGTCTTCTCTACTGTATCTCCAACACCTTGAAACTCAATTTCATATCTCAATGAAATTAGCCTTTTATATTAATGTGTGATCCCTGATCTGGGACACAAGTTTCATGTTGATTTGTATTATCATAATCCTGGGATGCTCAAAGCTGCAAAAGAAAAACATATTCCTGAGTTTAGCCTGCTAAATACTGATTTCTTTATATAAACTGGATAGAATGGCAAATATGTTCATGAAGTAAGGTTACTATTGCTGTGAGGAAATACCGTGATCAGAAGCAACTTGGGTTGAAAGGGTTTATTTGGTGCACACTTTCAAATCACTGTTCACCATGGAAGGAAGTCTGGACAGCAATTCAAACAGGGCAGAAACCTATATGCAGGAGCTGATGGAGAGGTCACAGAGGGGTGCTGCTTGCTCCTCATGTCTTAGGCTGTCTGCTTTTCTATAGTACCCAGGCTCACTAGCCCAAGGATGGCACCACCCATGGTGGACTGGGCCCTTCCACATTAACCACTAATTAAGGAAATACCCTACAGTTGGATCATATGGGAACTTTTTTTTTATTGATATTAACTTCTTTCAGATAACTAGCTTTTGTCAAGTTGACATAAAACTAGCCAGCAGAGCCTTCCCTAACTTTGAGATTGTTTTCAAACTTCTCTTATCAGCTATGGTAAAGCAGATGGATTATAATCTTTTGAATTCCTAGTTAGCACTGACTGTTAGCAAGGCTCTGCTCCTCCTGCCATTCAGAAGTCAATACATAGAGAGGGTGTACGTGAGCAATTAAAACTAACGTGCAGAATAGGTGGACTTGCAGAGAATTTGCAGATAACAGCTTCGTTTTAACATTTATAGCAAGATTATCTCCTCCTCCTCCTCCTCTTCTTGTTCTTCTTGTTCTTGTTCTTGTTCTTGTTCTTCTTGTTCTTCTTCTTCTTCTTCTTCTTCTTGTTCTTCTTCTTGTTGTTCTTCTTCTTCTTGTTGTTCTTCTTCTTCTTCTTGTTCTTCTTGTTCTTGTTCTTGTTCTTGTTCTTGTTCTTGTTCTTGTTCTTGTTCTTGTTCTTGTTCTTGTTCTTGTTCTTGTTGTTGTTGTTGTTGTTGTTGTTGTTGTTGTTCTTCTTCTTCTTCTTCTTCTTCTTCTTCTTCTTCTTCTTCTTCTTCTTCTTCTTCTTCTTCTTCTTCTTCTTCTTCTTCTTCTTCTTCTTCTTCTTCTTCTATATATTTACAATCCAGTTGATGCCCTCCTCCCAGTCATCACTCCCACAGTTGATCATCCCTTTCCTCCTCCCCCCATCTTGGAAGATGTTCAGCCATCAGCAGGCCTCTCGGTTTTGAATTCTGTTTAGATCTGTGTCAGATAGAGGGCTAATATCTAAAATGTATAAAGAACTTAAGAAGCTAACCTCCAAAAAATCCAAATGACCCAATTAGTGTTAATCTTAAAGATTAATCAAGACCATAATTTTTTGGTGGGGCCTAGAGAAATGCCTTTATCTGTAGAATTTTTCTTGCAAAATCAAGGATTTGTGTTTCGTCCACTGGCACAAGTATAAAAGTCTAGTGTGCTGGGAATACTTGAGACAGATGCTGGAATTGTGATAATATTCTGTCAACAAAATGATAACTTCATTATGATGTAAACATACAACTCAAAGTAAGTACTTTCATTTTCAGTTGGTAAAGACTCAAAGGTATCACGGACTCAGAGATGGACTTGAGCATTAGGATGTCAACTATGCTACCTCCAACCTATAATACGTTAGGTAGGATTTGTCTCCAAATAGTCAGTTACTTATCTTCAAAATACTACTTATTTACAATAAAAAATGTTATAAGATTGCAATATTCTCCATCAAAGCCATTTCTAAAGTCCTGGACATGTTTCCCTTATCCATCAACCCTTGCTAAGAGGTGTTTCTAGGTTTGCTCATTCCACACCAGATGGAGAGACTAAGTACAAAACTCAGAAAACAGTATGAAAATATCCTTGCACTGAGAACAGAGTCAGTAGAGCTGAAGACATAGTCATAAAGTTATTCTACATAGAATATGTAACATAAGTTACATAGTCACAAAATGTGGGTTCCCATCTTTAATTCTAAGTGAGGTTGTAGCTCAGTTCCTTTTATTTATACTTTTAAAAGAGCCTCTCTGTTTTGCCCTCTCTGTGACTTTAGTTTGGATATATTTTTATACTGCCCTGTGAGAAACTTTATAAATTGTGTATTATTTTTCATTTATAAAAAAAAAGACTTTATAATTCCCAGATTCCTTCCTCCATGTGGCCCTTATTAATCTTCCCTGTAGCTTTTTTACCCTCTGCCCTCCAATGTGAGGCTTAACTGGGATGGTTCTTGAAATCATAATTGAAAATTAATGATGAGAAGCAGCCCCAAACCATACCATTCCCATTCCTCTCCTCGGTCCAAGAAGTGTACAATGCAGATTTTATTTCATGGACCAGAGAGGTAATTAATCGTCATAAGGCCCTGACACTGGCTGCAGATAAGTGGTATAGTCTGGCCGCCACACAAATATGTGGACACCATTCCCATTAATCTCTGAATACCACATGGACAGGGGAAAAGCCCTTGCAAAGCCTCTATAAATGGAGGTATTATTATGAGGCCAATTTGTGTGGTGCGTGTGTGTGTGTGTGTGTGTGTGTGTGTGTGTGTGTGTACGTGTGTGCACACGCAAAGGGTTAATTTGTAGCCTCCTTGAACTTCTACATAAACAGAGGATTTTCTACATCTACATATAAGGAGAAATTTCTCCACATGTGAAGATGTAAATGGAGTGTGAGGGTGAAAGTAAGAAAACAAAAGCCTGAGAGCCTGACATCTCAATGAATGGAACCATTGCCCCTGGCCTGTGAGAACTATGGTGTGGGCTAGGATCCAGGATACAGTCAATGCTACAGCTGACAAAGATAGCCCTCCACAGACATTGTGTCAAAGGAAGAAAAGAGAGTTTCCTTTTGTTAGTTTTTTTCCCCTTTGGTGATGCAGCATGCTTGAAGGGTGAAAAATAATGTACTCATGAAATTACACATATGTTTTAAAAATATTTTATTTATTCTTTTAGGAATTATATTTTATACAAAATATTTTAATGATATCTTTTGAACACTACCACCCACCAATTCCCTACAGTGCCCCCACACCCAGTCTTCTCAAGTTTATCCACTCTTTCCTAATCATTAATATCACAATTATATTTTGTCATGTGACCTTATTAATACTAACTAATGTCATGGCTTCCTACCTGGAAAGCTTCATATTCATGTTCTGAAGTGAATTTCTTAGAACCAAGCCTACAGTTCTTTTTCATTACTGTCCCATGAATCTCAGTGTCTATATTGATAGATCTGGCAACTATCTCAGTGCAACTCTTAGTTTCTTTCTTGTTCAGCAGATCCTTGAGCTAGTCATCCTAGCATGTTTTTGTTGCACCCTAGACCTTGCAACTATCAAATGCTCAGTGGTTTCTCATTGATTCAAAAACGGTATTTATGTGACTAAGTGGCCTGGAGCTCAGTTTTATTTCTTCTTCCAAATTAATGGTTTGTCTGCATCAATAATATCTCTCTCCGGTAGTTAAATTGAAAGCATTTGAATGGTCTTCGTGTCACTAAAACATCTATATTCCCTTGCTAACACAGGGCCTTGTCTTGGAATTGCTTTTCTGTTTAGTCTTGGGTACATAAATCACTTCCTCCATAGATAAAGTTGTCTTGTCCAGTTGGAGAGACACAAAGCTATTTTTACTTATCACTCAAAAGTCAGGATAGATATTTGAATGTTAAATCTCATAGTATCAGACAAAAACTTGAAAAGTAATTTTTAGCAATATCATTGTGACTTTTGGGTAAGATGGCAGGCTACATCTCTCTCTATAACTTGTTGAAGAAGAAATTAGTAAGAATTTTAAAATATAGCATTGTTCCAGAAGAGAAGGCAAACGAAGGTGAAGGAGGAGGTGGGGTACAGATTAAGAGACAGAATGGGAGGGAAAAGAGAGGATGGATTTGAATCAGTGAGATTTGGAATTCTTTCATTCGGGTAAGTAAAGGATAACCAAAATGTCCAATTGAAAAGGTGGATCATTCCATGGAAAATAGTGACCAAAATACAGCCAGGTAGATACACATTCATAATTTTTTCTAGCTGAAAAAGTAGTTGTATGTTTAAGTGAAAACCTGAATCCCATGACAGATTGGGCAGAGGTGGAGAAAAATACCACTGTATCACAGAATGTCAGGAGGGTAGAAACTGATTACCATTTTGACAGAAAACCCATTATTTAAGAAAAGCGAAGACTGAAGAAACCTTAAGAGTTGGGAGCTCTGGCAACTCTTTCAGTGGACTGTAGTTTGATTCTCAGAAAAAATAATCTAGCTTCAGGGGCTTTATACCCTCTCGTTGCCTCCAAGGGCACCTGTGCTTATGTGCACAAATTCACACTAACACATAATACATACACATAATTTAAAATAAAAAATTAAAGGAAACTGAGGTAGTTTGGAATGGTGGAGAATGATAAAAGATGCCAGTTGTTTACCTCTGAACACTTCATGGGCATGAAGGAACACATGCACAGCACTCACACACATACACACATACAAATATACACATATGCACACATAAACACACACAGTTGCCCTTCATTCTTATGTGTGCTTTGTGAAAAGTTTACATACATTTTGCCATGGAATAGTTCGACAGCTGTAGCTAGAACTGCATATTGAAGTCATCTATGCTTTTCTTAAAATTACGTACTCCGATTTTACAAAGATGTAATCTCTTTGCTTATCTGAGAAACAGCATTTCCTTATCAGGTAAATACTTTTGTTTTCTATTAATGAATTCAGTCTGTATTTCTTTTAATGCTACATTTGTATCTTTGTGAGTAAATTGCTTGCATTTGGATCTTTCTTAACCTAGCAAACTGTCTAAACTCACACTGATACAATACTATTTGAGTTTCCATCCTTTCTGTTTCCTTAAGGATATTTTTGTTGAATTGTTATTTTTTCCAGTTTTTTGTTATTTTTTTAGATTTTAATTACATCATTCCTCCCTCCTTTTCTTCCTCCAAACAGTCTCACATAACTCTCCTTACTTTTTAATATCCATGGTCTATCTTTTTTCTTTTATTCCCTCCCCCCTCTCTTTTAATATTAATTGTTGTTACATACAAATATATGTATGAATATGTGCATACATATTATCAGCATAAATTTTGTCACATGATGTTTCTACAGCTATGCCCAGAAATACATGTTGATCTTTATGCTTCTCTTAAGATTTTGAATCACCCTGAGTTTAGGGACATGTGCATATGTATGTTTATTGACACATATATTTCTAAAGATGCCTGCTCTGTCTACAAGACCTTATTAGCACATTTGTTTTTAGGGCTGAACATTAGGTATTGAGTAAAAAAATATGTGTGCTCTTTTTTGGAGAAGACTATTTTCTCTCTGGTCAGAATTCCTTAGTTGCCTGTAGTTTGTTTTTTGTTTGTTTGTTTTTGTTTTGTTTTGTAGGGTTGAGGCCTCATGTGATTCCTTCAAGAACTTTGACATGGCTGTTGTTCTCATACAGCTCATGTTTACATGATCATATTGTTGAGACTTTATGAGCACGATACTATTAGGAGTCAAATTTCTCAACAAATTTCCCCATCCTCTGTCTCTTGTAATCTTTCTTGGCCCTCTTCTTCGTTGTTCTTTGAGCCTTAGGCATGGGAGTATTAGAGGAACATATTCACTAGATTTGGGCTCTAATGGTCTGCATTTTGGTTGAGTTATGTTTGTTTGTATTTTATTGTTTTGTTTTGTTCTGTATGGCCTCTATCTTTTGTAAAGAGAAGTTACCTGAAGGAGAGATGAAAAACACACTTACTATCTACGGGGAAAAGGATAAATATTTAGCACATAGTTAGGGATTATACCAGTTTAGTGTAAAATAATGGTTTAGTAGAGGGGTAGTTGTAGGTTTTCCTCCAAGATCCATGACTTCACTAGCTCTAGGCAGTACTGGGTATGACTTTCCTATTATTGAGTGAGTCTTAAATCAAATCAGAGAGCTATTGGATATCAGCATTACTGTATCTGGATATATTGAATCATCAGTGAAATTATTTGGCCTGGATATTTTTAGATGTTTTAAGTGATAAAATAAATATTAACCATCATAGGTCTTTTGAAGTTATTTCATCTTGAATATATTGATGGATTATTAGCTTTGAATAGTTTATCTACTTTTCAAATTAATGAGTCTATGTACCTAGAGTTGTATTTAGGTTTTCAGAGTAGGAAGGTTTGCTAGAAGCAAATTCCCTCCTGACTTGCTTGGATTTTAGTCATGATTTTATTTAACTCAACCTGTTCCTGATCTTCCTATATAACCTAGGGTACTTTTGAAATCTACAACCTCGTGTGTAGAGGGTAAGCTACCACATCCTGCTTCATCAGTTCTGACTGTTGATTCAGAAAGCTGATTCCGCTGGCAAATTTTGGTTTAGGAATTTTAGACTTGATATTATGTCTTCTCTGTTTTCAGGCACTTACTTTCTGGCCATGCTATCTAGATATCTGGATGCAATAACCCAAAGTTATTACTGTTTTCTGTGTTCTATCTGGGCTGCTCTCAGCTTCAATTGAGCAGCCCTCAGGAACACAGTCTCTTGACCCTTAAACCATGGTGGCTCTCCTTTCTCCGCCCCTTCACCTTATTTGGCTCCTCCTTCTCTCAACCCATGCCAGTGAAAAAACTAAACCCCACCTATGTCTCTTCTACCCAGCTATTGGCTGTCAGCATCATTAGTCATCGATTAGAATTAACTTGGGGGGCAGGGTCACAGGGACTATGCCCCGACTCCATGTCTTTAAGAAATCACAGTGTGTATGTATTTGAAACTTCTTTGTGCATTGCAGCATGATATTCAATTGTATGCATTTCCTATATCTGAGTTGAATTCATTAATATGACAGGAGCCATGTTCCCGGGTCCATTCTGAAAGGCAATTGAAAGGATAGAGAGTCTTCCAGGACCAGAAATGGTCATGTGAAAATAAAGGGTGCTTATTATAAAATAGTGTTTACCTGTCTTGTCTCTAAATTACTCTGAGGCCAGAAGCTGAAGGCCTCTGACTGTTAACACTCAATTGTAAGACAGTGAGGAATGAAGTAAGGGATGGGTGGTTAAGTCTCTTTTCTCTATTCTAGGGAGGCTTGTAGCACTAAACTTCTCTTGAGCTAGGGAAAGAGTCAGGCTCACAGAACAAAGCACTTTTCCACATTAAACATGTCCATAGAAACGCACATTCATACACACATACTCACTTACACATTCATCTTTTTGTTGGGCCAAGCAGTCTGTCTCATTAACTTACATTCTTACACACACACACACACACACACACACACACACAGACACACACACACACACACACACCTATGCTTGCAAATGCATATATTTGGTGGATGAGTCAAAAGCATAAGCACCAGCACAGAAAGAAATCACTCACTCTGGATGAAAAATAAGCTTTAACTTTTGTTGCATAGAGAATGAAAAAATAAAAACCTCTACAATTCTAATGATTAATGAAAGACAGTAAGAAGAAGCCTATTCCATTCTATAGCATGATAAGAAATCTGACTGCTGCTCTCTACTCTCTCTGCAACTTCTTCTCTGCTGTCTGTGTTCTATCCTGCCTAGGCTTTCTCTTCCTTGTCTCTTCTCTTTCTCTTCATCTCTATTACATTCTGCTAGATTCTGCTGTAACTTCTGCTTCTATTTTGCTTCTATTCTGTGTCATTTCTCTTCTCTTTCTGCCTACTCAAAGTCACCATTCCTAATTTTTGTACATATTTAAGAGAATAGATCATAGGGCATTCAAAGCATCCCTGTTTTGCAAAGTTCACAAAAAGTTCAAACATAAATTCAAATCATACATTGATAAGACGTTACAACAGAGATGTTTACATGTGTTTCCATTAAGACTGGTTATCTAACTAAACATTCATTATCTGCCACCAGCTACAAAGATTGGGAGTTTAAAATTACCATTTTCAGTACGTTCTTGTCCAGATGCCATATCATCTGCATAATATCTAATTAGTATTGAAGTTTTGTATAGATGAAAACCATTCAATATTTTATTTTCTGTCCTAAAACATACAATACATTGTTCAGTCCACTTCATGAAATTTGGTTATCAGATAACGATTTTATTAGGATCCCAGAAAGGAATGTTTAATTGCAAATCAGTAACATGCGTACATTCTATCTTAGTGCAATTAGTTCATGAAACATGAAGATTTGCAGGGCCCTAATTGCATTCCTTTCTATATAGTATTCAATAATTACTAGTATAATTTAGGAATATTTATAGAATCATTATTAGATATTAAAAAATCATTCATTTGCCTACATAAAATTGATACAAAGACCTCATCTTCACTGATCTACTGAAAATCAGCCCAATAAGATGACAATGCACAGAAATTGTTTCTATTAACTTAGTAATGACAGGAAATACATATCAATACCAAAAATCGATTCTGTGATTAATCTTATGGACTTTGCCTCCAAGATTTCATCCATAACAGACCACGCAAATGACTGATCATCTCAGGAAAGTCATCCTCTAGGCTTATCTATCATAGAAGGCATCTTACATTTATTGACACCATGTCATTAAATTTGAGTGCTGTACTACTAGATATGGTACAGTCTATATATAATATATTTATATTATATATCCCATATATAATATTATCATCATATATGATTTAGTCTGTCAAATATCACCATGTTTTTGTTTGCTGAAGCTACAAATAAATTTGCTTCCATATAGAATTTACTATTTTATATTCCTATTAACAATATAGTAGTGATCATTTAAATACTTTGCCAACTTTTTTGTTGTTGCTGCTGTAGCACTTTTTTGAGGTCTGGTTGTGATTTGCTCTATGTTGCTGCACATTGTGCTAACCAGTAGGAATACATGCTGTGATTTTTGCATTGAGACTCTACTGTTAAATGCAGCTTTTCCTACATATTCAGTGCAAACACAAAGGCAAATTGATGCTTTCTAGCACCACTTGGGAGGCATAAATCAGAACAATAATTCAATCCTAAAAGAAGAAAAGAATCTCCTATATAAATTCATCAACTGAATTCGACTTTTAAGAGTACATAGGTACAGTGAAATCATATTAAGAAAAAAACAGGCTCAAGAGCTCATTGAACATACCAGATAGAAGAAAGGGTGTAAATCTCTCACTTGAATCCCATATAGAAGACCAATAATACTATGATGGTCGCAGATGGCCACCTCATATGTGTTTTAATGGACTCAAATAAGAGAGCTTAAATTATCCCAAAGGTTTTACCTCAGCTCATGGATATGAAACTACATTGATAATACAAATTACTTGAATTGCTATCTGATGGTCTATCCTTCTGGTCATTCATCTCTAATTGATTCTGTAGTTAACGTCCCAGCCTCCAGGATCCAGAACATGTGCCTGTCTGGACAGCTATAATTAACACTGAGGGTAGCTCAACATTGATCCCAAGTGCTAGCCTTGACATTGAGACCATTGCAATTGATGAAACTGTACCTACTGACATTTTTAGTTATCACTCTTTTACTTCTGCTTTCAGTAAGATCTAAGTGGAATTTTCTAAACACTGCTATGGGCTCTATCTCCCTTTGGAGCCCTTTTTTTTAGCCTTCATATTCATTCTGTGCTATGTAGTGTGTGATCAAAGAGTTAATATTAATAGTTAAGAATATAACCAGGTATCAGGGGAAATCAGGAGTACTTGGCAAGTTGAAGGCCACAGAGTCTATGCAGTCTTTCATTCATTGTTATTCTTTGCATTCTGACACTGTGGAAAGAGACAAATGTGTCTATGCTCCTTACATGGAATGCTCACAACAACCTCCTAGACAAAATATTTTATCTCCCTGTCACAACTACTATAGAGCAAACGACTATAAATGGGCCCTTGACCATGAGTTCCCTATCTGAATATTAAAATAAGAGCTAATGACTTGACTTATCGACTAAGAACTTTTTTTCTGTTCAGCACTTTCATTTTTCTTATACATCACAAATAGTTTGCCTTTCAGCTTAGATTTTTATACAAACTAACTTTGATAGACTTGGGATATGATCAAAATTGATTTCTCTAGTCAGTGGTCATGTGGTATTTCGCTGCTTGTTGATGACTTATTCATTTTTCCTTGGGGACTGTAATGTTCAGTTTAGGAATCAAATATTATTATTTTTTCATCTATTGATGCAGCCGTAAGTACAGAAATTTTGGTAAACTACCTAATATTTTGTATGTATTGTGTTATCCTTTTTGAATATACAAATTTATCAAGGACAAATGATATGTCTGTACTATATGTTTCTATTTGAAATTTTTCATATTATTTTTGTTTACTGTATTGAATAAAGTCTCAAAGATCACTATTGGTGTGTGTATAACTAACAGGGACTATTATACCATTGTTTACAGATATATTGAATAGAAAAATTGAGAGAAGATGATTCTGTTGATCCTGGACTTTATCATTACTTTTTACATATTCCATGAACTAAGAAAGGACTTTCTGTTTGTATATTCATAGTGAAATTTATACATACGCATGTATGATTTTCACGAAATGTTATTTTCACTACAATTTTATACTTTTCTAATGTTCATTATTTCTCCGTATGGTTTTAGGATTAAAAATAGAGACAATCTTTTGTTGGGTAATTCTTTTTTGGAAAATTTGTATAAACATGGAGAATTTTCTTGCATATACAAGAAAATTTCTTTATTTCAGTTTTTTTTGTGGAAATAATTTTATGTTTTACAAATAGGTTTGTTTCCTCCAAATTAAATTTCATATAAGGGTGATCAAAATCTGCTCCTGTCAGGGATTTTACATTATGGTGATTTACCCCCACCTTTTAACATCTGCCTTTTGAAATTGAAATTGAGGTGGAACATGCTTTAATTCCATCAATAAATGACAAAGGTAGGGAAAACTCTGTGAGTTACAGAACATGTCTTCTTGTTCCATAACAGTGAGAGATAGATAGAAAGACTTTGTCTCAATACAAACAAACAAACAGTGAACAAAATAGACACTAAATAATATTAAAAACTACAAAAACTAAAATATTGGAAAGTTGTCTTTTTTTTTTTAATTGGTAAATACCATGTTTATTTTGTCACTTTGCAAATATCTTTCATTTTCTGGAGTTTTTTATTATCTACTGTCATATTTATTTTATATAGTACTTATTCTTTCTAATTATTATTGTATTTTGATTGTTTTGAATGCATTTTTATTTGGGCTAAAGTGGGAATCACATACAAATTTTTTTCAAATGTTCTCTTTTGCCAATATTTTAAAGAAAATATGATTGTTTTCTTTTAGGCATCGCCTCAGAAAATATGTATAATTTAATAGTTATACTTTAGATCAAAAGACCTCATTACTTTCAATGTGAGGTGATCTACAGATATTTATTCAAAAACCACCAAATTTGTTCATGAAAAATATCTATCTGTCTGTGTATCTGTCTGTTTGTCTATCTATCTATCTATCTATCTATCTATCTATCTATCTATCTATCTATCTAATAAACCACTGATTGTAGTTACTGATGTCTGCATATACATGAGTATGTAGCCAT
The DNA here is from genome assembly GCF_011064425.1 of Rattus rattus. Taxonomy (NCBI): domain Eukaryota; kingdom Metazoa; phylum Chordata; class Mammalia; order Rodentia; family Muridae; genus Rattus; species Rattus rattus. The sequence continues at coordinate 109,876,302 of NC_046160.1, read as the reverse complement.
ACACTGATGCATGAACAATATACCGCCAGTCATAGTTGCAAATAAATGTAACTCTCCTTCCTCCAAAAGCAAATCTCAATAGTTATCCTCTGTTAGAAATGGAGTCCTAATGTCTATCCAACATTCATGTTGGAATTGTAACTGGCCCTGTCTGTTCCTGTGTTATACAGGTAACTATTATACTATGAATTCATGTATGCGATAGCCCTGTCATATCACAAAGATTATATTTCAATGTATTCTATATACGCTAACTCTTAACATTCTCTCAGTCCTGTCTTACATAAGGATCCTTGAGCCTTAGGATGTGGAACCTTGGAATATAGATGTTTCATCTATATATATTCCAAAAGCTAAAGAAAGAATGGAACATTATGTATGTGCATTTTTTCTTTTATTTGACTTTGACTTGGACATCTCATCTATATGAAATATAATTGTATGTACATGTACAAATGTGAAACAATTTTTTAAATTGTTTGAAGTGCATATCAACTTTGCTTTACTTTTCATTGAATTCTATTTGAATTTTTCACCTCTGATTAATGTACATTTTAGCGTCTTTTGCTGGGTCTCTCTCATTTTGTGATTTAATGCCATGAATTACCTTTCTTCTATGTAGAACTTTGCAGGCAATTTAAAGACCTAAAGACTTCCTTCAGGAAGTCCTACTGTTCCACATCCCGTAGCTTCTCCATGCCCTGCCTGTCTCCACTAGAATGGCTCCACTCCTCCACACCCCACCCCACACCCCTCTAAACTCCCTGGGCTCTCCAGTCTTTTGAGAGTTAGATGCATCTTCACTGCCTGAACCCAGACCTGAAAACCCTCTGCTGTGTATGTGTGTGGGGCCTCGTATCAGCTGGTGTATGTTGTCTGTTTGGTGATTTAGTGTCTGAGACATCTCAGGGATTCAAGTTAATTGAGACTGCTGGTTCTCTTACAGGGTCGTCCTCCTCCTCAGCTTCCTCTAGCTTTTCCCTGATTCAAACACAGGGGTCCGCGGCTTCTGTTGTTTGCTTGGGTGCAAATATCTGCATGTGACACTTTCAGTATCTTGTTGGGTCTTTTGGAGGGCAGTCATGATAGGTCCCTTTCTGTGAGTGCTCCACAGCCTCAGTAATAGTGTCAGGCCGTGATTACCCCAATCCCCTTGAGTTGGATCGCCTTTTGGACCTTCATTTCCTCAGACTCTTCTCCATTTCCATCCCTGAAGTTCTTTCAGACAGGAACAATTATGGGTCAGAGTTTGAACTGCCATACAGTGGGGTGAGGAAATGTTAGAGCCCACCTCCAGCAGAAAGTCAGATCATCAAGAGAGGAATGAGGTTGCTATCCCACAGTCAAAGCTCTAGGCTGAACATCTTTAATCTTGATTGATTGTGTTTTATGTTGTGTTCTCTGTCAGTTTCAAGTGTTTCTTTGATGAGAGGCAAGAACTTCATTTATCTGGGGGTACAAGGACAAATACTTAGAGTGTTTTTAGGGATTATGTTGGTTTAGAAGAAGGGTGTGTGGCAGATTCTCCTACTGTATCTATGACTTCACATTTTAAAGTTTTCTATTACAGTCTTTTTTTCACTTTGTCATTTTTTTCTTGTGATTTGAATTGTAGAAAAGGTTCATTTTATTTTACACTCATTTTTATTGACAGGGTGCTCAATACTATCGGACCTTTCTACACAATTGGTTTGGATGTATGCCACAAATTCTTTTCTATCCCATTATTATTAGCGTTATTTTCAAAAAGTGTTTTGCAATCATTTTATATCCATCCTTTGACCCTAGAGTTGTTTAATATGTTTTTATTATGTTTTTATTATTAAAGCATGTTTTGCTCCTTTTTACAATTTACTATTTCCAGCTACTAATCTTTAGAATGAAAGAATATTAGACTTATCTAATATCTTGGCACACATTGAGGTTTTCTATCAAGATATCTTTTAAGTAGTATTTAATTGCAACAAGTTTTTAGTTAAAGCAAATTTGTTGATAATTATGACATTTTTAAATTGCCAAATATTTTTTTCTAAAAGAAAAAGAGATTTATCATTTCTGCCAGTATTGAATGTAACTTTTCCTCATGTCAAATCACCATAAAAGCTAAAGGTATTTCATCTGTTGCAACTCAATGGGGCTGAAGAGTATTATGAGAGTTTACTTCCCTAAGATGTATAGAATGTGAATCTGTGTTGTTCATTTCACAGAGCTTTAACCTAAAGGTGGGGAAATAAAACATGGCTCTATCAGGCTGGGGTGGTGTGCCCTTATTTCCAGGAACTACCTCACTGCTTCTTCATAAAGCTATTAGAACACATCTCCCTTAAAAGTCTTAACCAGTCTCTATTGTCATGTTGGGTCCGTTAGTTCTAAGGTGCTGCTCACACCTGACTTAGTTTAAGATAATTAGCCTACCTTATGTGTCATGGATACACAGTTTACAGCTCAAGGTTTCCTACTATAGCATTGGTAGTATGGAAATTGAACCAATAGCATCATGCTCTCTCAAAATTTCAATTAGTATGCCTGAAGTGACCATTTTCCTCATTTGTAAATACTGAATTATATTTCATTCACTATGCACTGTGAGTGTCCATTCCTCTATAATTTTCAGTTGGTTCTTACATCAACTATCCATCTACTCTACTCATTGTCTAACTATTGCCATGAGTTATCAGTAAGTCTAAAGTTTTATTATCTATTACAAGTAGATACATAGAAAAATTTAGTCATTCTTTGAACGCATTGCTCCCAAAGTTCAACATTTTTGCACATAAAACTTATAAATATTCTAGCCATTGTTCACCCCAGGCAATAATTAATTTAAAAAAATCCAAAAATTTCACTAAGTGAATTTTGACATTATTTCAATGATCCTTTTTTTAAATGTATTGGGTTCTTTTTGAACCACACATTCAATGAATCATGATCATATTCACCCAATTACTCTGTCTACAAACTGCTCTTCTTTTCATATCATTTTTTTGCATGAAGATGATATTGCTTCTTCTAACATTTAATTTGATGAATTGGTTTGCAATGAAATATCCACATGTAAGAAATCTTTGGATATTTATCGAATCAATTTTTCTGCATCGTGATGTATTCTTTATGGACTGCTGACTCTACTTCACCAAAATCATACCTTTGACACCTCATATCACTGTTCCATTGTGGTGTGCATCTTTGCTCTGTGGATAATTGAGTTTGGAGCAAAAATTACTCAACTTTTTTAAAATGGAAGAAATGACAGCCATAATTTTCTTTTTATGTACTTTTATTTTATGACTATGAGTATTTGGCTTGCATATGTGTGTATCTGGTGCCTGCAGAAGCCAGAAACAGGCATCAGATCCCCTGGAACTTAACTTACAGATGGCTCTGAGCTGTTATGCTGGGTTTGAGTTTTCTGAAAGAACAGAAAGTTCTCTTAATTACACCGCTCTTGTTCCAGACCCTCTGCTATGCTTTCAATCAGTAATACATGACAAGCACATTACACATATTTAAATGATGTAGAAATAGTTATAGCTAGTATGTTATATAAGATGTTTATTAAACAATTTTTGTAATGAAGATAATGTATTTCAGATTTCACATTTGTTCTTGCATCAAGTAAATTATCTTTCTATACAATGGAACATTTTCATGTTTTCTGTTTTTCCATATATAAAACCCAACATCTGATAGTATTTTTAAATATAACTGTTTTATAGCATGGTTTTACTGAAATTTGAAAACCTCTTGTAAATTTTAGGACTTCTATGTGATGTTGCATACTATCTTATTGGATCATGGATCATTTATTTTCAACAGGAGTCTCTGTTGTTTTTCTTGAAATATATAATTAATGGAAAATTACTGTATCTTATCATATTAGATATTCTAAAACCTGTAATTATAGCAATAATAAAATAAATTTATAATAAGTTGTTCTTCCATCTTTTTCAATGAATAAGAATATTATGAAAGCATGCTCTTAGATCACTTCTTTATTACTGTGCTAGTTGGCACGTCTTGAAAATAAATTGCCAAGGAGCATCTTGCAGAGCACTAAACAGGAGCCCGAACAGTGAGAGATTGAGAGGACTGCTTGTGAGTACCTCTCCGGACATTCACCGACTCATCTTGTCACATTTAATTTGGAAGTATTGTGGCTTTTTTACTGCTGTCTGTTTGCTGCTTAATTGGTCATTTAAAGTGAAAGGATGAGCATACTTCTCACCAGCTCAGAGAAAGGTCACCATGGTTCTGTTCTTTCAATCTTCAAGTTGGTAATGAAGCTGAGTTACTTAATCAGGCTGGCTTAAACCAAGATTTCTCCTGAAAGCATGCACAGAAGTCGATGTGTTTTCCTAATGCACCTGTTGTATTCTGATCCCAATGTGCTCAGTTTTAATTCCTTTTTACAAGGAGAACAGTCATTTGACTCTCAGGCCTCAGGCCTTGTCTATAGACCTGATCATATTCACATTCACGTTCAGCACACATCTATTGCGGACCTTTCCTGTTTTGGCACTAGATCAGCTTTTTTGAGTATCAAATAGCAAATAGAACTCTTTGATACTGTCGCTTCAGCCTACCTACTACTCGTCTACATAGTAAGCTTTCTCCTTAGAAATATATTCTCCTTTGTACAATGAAGTTGAATTAAGTAAATCGCTTTAACCACAACCTATCCTGGGGGTACATGTGCAATATTTACGAATATTCAAAAATAACTGAATTTTAAACCACTATTGTATTAGCTTTTTAAATTTTAATCTTCTTGCTAGGTAAATTTTCTTGGAGAACACATGGCTCTGGTTATTTCTTGTATTATATACAAGGGCTATGTCCTCAGTTACTAAGTACATATTGTGACTTTTCATTAAAAATGATGACTTTTAAGGTTATTTTTATTTCTTTGACATTTTCAAGTAAGTGTCCAATGCATGTGGACTAGAGTCACCCCAGCTACCTTTGTTCTTCTGTCATCTGTAGCAAGCTCCTTTTACCCTACAAGTCTTCTCCACATATGCATTAATTTTATTTTTGTTTGCAATATAATTAAATAAAGTAACTTAATAAAACTATAGCACTGGGCATTTTCTTAGTCACCCAAGGAGCACCTTCTAGTAGTGTGAATGGTAGCTTGCGTAATGGACACTTTCAGCTCAATTCTAGCTAGGTTTCTTGGTATTTTCCAAACAAGGTATATGTTCTCTTCAATAATAGAATATTATCTACTTCTGGTGTCAAACAAGGAAAATGGCAAGAGACTGTATTGTTCAGTTTTCCCCACTTGGGGGTAGAGGGAGGGATGTAAAGACCCCCTAAAAATGTATTTGATATTTGGACCTGGACCGTTTGTTTAATGGCTCATGACTCAAAGAGAGAGCTACATCTTCTCTTACTAGCTTTCATTTCTTAAACTTATTATGATACACTACATTTGATAATAAGCTGAGGCCTTTACATGGCTTTCATCCGCAATGTCTTTTTCTTTTTTCTTTTTCTCCCCATTTATTTTCCCATTTAAGCCTTATTATCACTCTCATAAACTCCCTGTTTATATTGCATTTGACCTACATTGGTCTATCCTTCTATCCCTGCAACTGCCTTATGTGACAACCTCCAATGTTGTCCTTTTGGTCTCCTTTCTTCTGTGTGCAATCTAGAAATCTGTAGCTAAGATCCACCTATAAGGGAGAACATGAAGAAATTCTCTTTTAGATTTTGATTACTTTGCTGAGTATAATCTCTTCTATGTCTCTCCATCCAACTGTGAGGTTCATAATTTCATCTTTTATAATTTGGCTGAATAAGATTCCATTATGAGAACGTATCACATTTTCTCTTTTTTTAATTTTTTTTTTGCTTATTTTGTTAGTTTACATTTCTAATGTTATCTCCTTTCCAGGTTTCCTCTCCAAATTTCCCCCAACCTATTCCTCTCCCCTTGCCTCCACCAGTTAATAGAAATCTATGCTGTTTTCATTGCATGGCCACTTTGAATAGACTGGCTTAGAACGTGTATGAGCAAGTGTCTCTAGGATCAGATAAAGATCTCTTTGGTGACAGACACAGCAAGGGTTTAGCTGGGCCATATGGCAGCTTTATTTCAAGGTTATTGAAAAACTCCAATACTGAATTTTACAGTGGTTGTAGTAGTTTATATTCTCACCAAGAATGAATGGATATTCCTCTTTGCTCAAATCCTCAAAGGCATTAGTTATTCTTTGATCTTTTGATAACAACAATTGCATTTTATGATGACTAATGATATTAAACATTTATTGTTAGTTGTTATTAGTTTGACAAAAGGAATAAAGATTTAACATAATTCACATTAAAATATCCATTGAAATATTAACATTTTAGATAGAAATAATATGGCAGTTTTTGAATTAATGTCATTATTTTTAATTAATTTATGTTTTTTAAATAAAATATTTTTAAACGTAGGTGGAAACACAAACTTCTTGGGAAAGCTAAAGCCATCCTCAGCAAACACAATAATGTTGGTGGTTATGCTATTGCCAATATCAAGTCATATTACGGGCTGGAGATGTCTGAGGGGTTAAGAGCACTGACTGCTCTTTCAGAGGTCCTGAGTTCAATTCCCAGCAACCACATGGTGGCTCACAACCATCTGTAGTGAAATCTGACAACCTCTTCTGGTGTGTCTTATGACAATGACAGTGTACAGTGTACTTACATTAAAAAACAAATAAATAAATTTTAAGAAAATAAAAGTAACCTTTTAAAAAATGTAATATTACAGAGACATCATAATAAGGTTCAGCTTGGAGTTAACAGTAAATGCTACATTAGACTATATAAAGATAGTGGTTGTGATTTAAGCACCTCTAAGATCCACCTTTTAAAACAAAAACACACAATATAAGTGAGTCATGACCTTTAAAATATCTGCAAGTTAGACAATCATTTCCTTTGGACATTACCTTTTAATTGAGAGCCAGTAAATAAGAATGGCTTGTATAAAACACATAACTGTCTAACTGGGAAAGATAATTGCTCTAAATTTTCAGCTAAAATATTGAGAAAAGGAACTAAAAATTTCAGTTTAATGCCCCCCCAAAACAGAATACATTTAGGACAACTTTAGATTCCATGCAAATTGAATAGAAATCCAATTCACCTTTCAATTCAATTTCTATTATGAACTTTGTGTCAGCATGTGAAAATTAAAAAAAAATCATTTTTAATTGGAGTTCACATTCTTTGATTATCAGACCCCCACCGCTTGATTTTTCAAGCTTTTTATTTCGAAATAATTATGATTCAAGGAAATTTCAGGAGACTGTAGTAAGACATATGAAAATGCAATGGACATATGCAATGGACGAGTAGATAGTCTATATGTGTGGAAAGTGAAATAAATCATCAGTTAACATGGAGATTGTGTATCTCAGGACAGACATGACTATGGCATCCCTGAATCCCTATGGTCAAACACAATATATGCATATTTCTTTCTCAGCTAATTATCCCTCTGGATCAACAGGAGACGTGTATAGGGTGGTTTTAGAGAACCAGACTGAGCCTTGGAAACAAATGCTCATGATCTAGTTGGGAGCGCAGGGAGGCCTTCTATGGGAGTCTAGACTCTGTAGGCAAAGGTCTTCTCCATGGCTTCCCACAGCAGATCTTGATGAAAAGAGGCAGTCCATGGTTTTAAGGATGTATTGTCACGGCAGACAGTGAATGAGTAAAACCCTACCCCACTTCTCAGGGTGGGCCTTAGGTTAAATACGTTTTTCAGGGAGCAGCATCTGGGAAGAAAAGGTTATTGGCTAAGCCTCCTGGCCTTTGAGCACCTCGTTATAATGGAGATCTGTCTTGAACCTATGAGATCTGTTGTCTCATACCTGTGGAAGGCTTCAGAGCATTCCCCTTATGTGACTGATGGCCACAAATCTAAGGATGGCTTTGGGCTAGTGACAGGTCTAGGTTCCTGGGAGTCAGGCGAAATGCCTACTGCCCCTTTCAGGACCACCAAGGTTTCAAAGCTCGCCAACTGGGAATCAGGATGCCTTTCACAGCCCCACAAGTAAACACCTAAATTTGAAAGTGGTTTTGATCTATATCATGTTCCTTGCAAGACTAGAAGAGAAAAGGGATGTGTGAATACTCCAAGTGACTCTGAAAGTCAGCATTAATATATTCTCTCCACAATAAACAAATACATGAATTCATTTAATAAGGAATCACATTTAATTATTCTGATTTATCAAATTGATAAAGTGTGCTGGGCTAGTTTATGGCATAGTGCTGTATAAGTCTACATGAAAAATGAATAGAAATACCTGAGTCTATTATATTCATATGTAAGAGTTGAATTTTGCTTCCTTTGCTTACCCAGGGCACATGAGAAAGAGTATGGATTACATTTAGATATATCATAATTCAAATTAGGTTTGGACAATGAAATAGCTGAAGTCATTTACTTCCTGAAGAATTGAACTATTCAAATATTTCAGGCATTTACTCCTTTTGTCTCTGGAGTATAGTCTTTGGGAAGAAAAATTACTCTTTGGTAGTATGATTCAATGGAACCTTGTTTAACTGATTTTCAGACTAGGGGATGAGGAGATAGTCATAATAATAAAAATAAAATGCATTTTAATTAATGGCACTACCCTCTTGTTAGCCACTGAGCCTATTACTTTAATACCTAAGGGATTAAAAAATGGATGGCCTGACTATTCAATGGTCTTAATTTGAGGATATAATATTAGTAGCAAAAAGGTCATAGTAATCTCATTTAATGAATTAACAAGAATGCAGGGAGTACACATTGGGGAACCCATGGCTCCCGCTGGATATGTGGCAGAGGATTGCCTTATCTGGCATCAATGGGAGGGCAGACCTTGGTCCTGTGAAAGCTCATTGACCTAACCTGGGGGAATGCTGGGGCCCTGAGACAGGAGTTGGTGGGCAGGTGGGGGAGCATCCTCATGCAGGCAGAGAGGAAGGGGAAGGGGTGGGGGGTTTGTGGAGGGGAAACTGGGAGGGTATTTGATATGTGGATAAACAAAATAGCCAATAAAAATAAAATTAAAAAAGTAAGTATTAAAGTAAAAGAATGTAAAGACATTTTAAGTAATATGGGTAGAAAGCATATGCAATTCAAACTGATTAGCTCTAATTCAAGCTTATAAATACTATATATCTTTGATTCCTTTTCCATAAAAATAAATACCACATGGATGGCTAATAAAGCCATTTTTATTTAATTCTGATTGAAGATATGAAATAGTATTGTTCTGCCTCTAAATATTTAAATTGTCTTAAATATAGCAGTTAATGGTAAAATAGTTCAATCTTTTTTTGTAGATACAAGAAAGGGATTGTTATAATTTGACTATTTAATAAACATACACTTGTCCATGAACTGAATAGAGATCTAATGACTGAGCTGATAGTTATGATACTAATTTTTCTAGACGAATTAATTAATTGATGGAGATGGAAAAAATTATAAAATCAAGCATTTGAAAAAGAGACAATGGAATTGCCACTATAGAAAATTCAATTAATGTAAATCATATCTGGGTTTCACACATGAAACTTGGGAACATAGAATGCTAGAAGGGTGGGGCTGAAAAGAATGCTAAATGTGACATTATTTCCATACAGTAAGTCAATGAGGGAGAAATTCAGATTCATCCCAAGTGCTAGATTGTACATGGACGGTTCTTTTTCTACAATGACTATTGCCGTGTATATGAATACCTTAATGTTGGTTTTTTAACTAGGAACAAACCACTCCAGTAAGTGACCAAGTCATGAGATTTTAAGACACAGTATCTTATTCTGGTTAAATATGTGCTTTGACCTGAGAGAATAAGCAGTAATCTCCTGCACCTTTGCTTTAGCCTAACCTCAATAGGATGCCTTATCTTTCCTGAATCCCAAATATATGCATCACCTTAGGAAACAGATCATACAGAGAAAGTTTTATTAACCCAGGTATGCTTGCAATAAATTAGAAAAAGCTCGCAGGATCTATGGTTAAATAAAATTATGGACCTGGAATAGTATTCTGACCCATAGCCATCAAAATGTCATAGTGATATCAGTAGAGAGCAAGATGCAATTAGGAAATACAAGGGTGACCATTAATTTCTTACCCTTCTTGCAAATACTTCAGGCATATGGGACACATGTTGTAGCTGGTCCTCGAACTAATAAAATGGCTCAGATGAAACAAAATACTCAACTTTGCTTCCTAAAGAAATGGTTCCTTTTTTTTTTCAAAAGGAAATCATATTGGTCAATTAATCAATCATCCGCCATTCACTTACTTTCATTGCTTGATATCCTTTAGTGCCAAAGGAACAGACCTTGAAATCAATATACCTAAAGGAAGTTTCTAAGTTCATTCTAGATTTATGAGAAAACAACATTTATGAACCTAATTTGTTTCCCAAATGAGAAGAAAAGAACAGCATCATTGGCCTCACTCAGTGGGTCAGAGGATCAAGCAAAATAAAAATGCATTCAATTATATATATAATACATGCATATATTATATAAATAATATATATGCATGTGTATGTGGATATGTATGTGTGTAAAATATACATATGTGTGCATATATGTATATGTATTTGTGTACAATATGCATATATGTGTATTACAATGTCCATATATATGAATAAAATATATAACATATATTATACATTTATATTATAGACTGGGAAAGACAAAGGAATTATGCCAAATATGCCATTGTTAGCCTGCTCTCATTCTCATGTCACATGGAGTTCATAGCCTATTCAAAAGTGTAGGAACATGGAATGAAATTTACATAATGAAAAATTGGTAGAAAAAAGGCTTAGCCAACCACTTAATTTAACAAAGAACTGAAGTAGCTTGGTCCGCCTCAGGAATGGTTTGCGGTCTTGTGCAGGGCACATTGGTTTGCTAAGGGAGACACTTCTCAGACAATGAAGAAGGGACTACTCCTGAACCCAGCCAACTCAGACAGATGCAGTCTCAGGTGCCAACCTTATCTGTCACAAGCTCTATTTATACTCTGATGTTTGAAGTGAAGTTAATTAATGCTAAGCATTCACTTCTTTTGCTCTGTTTTAGTTTGGGAGTTTTATAATCCTTTTGTACTCTCGGTGTCACAAACTTTATATTGCCAAAAACTGTTTTGTTTTCAAAATAATTCTGAAAGCACATTTTGGAGATCTCAGAGGGCAAAGAAAGCAAGAAGATAAGAATACACGTGAATTAAAGACAATATTTCTGTAGCTAGGTTTTCTATAAAAATTTTCCTTTAAATTCTATTTATCGATTTATTTTATGCGAACGTGTGTGTGTGTGTGTGTGTGTGTGTGTGTGTGTGTGTGTGTTGTGTGTATGGGTTAATATTTATCATATGGGTACAGGAATTGGTGGAGGCTAGAAGAAGCCACTGGATCTCATAGAACAAAAAACAAACATGGTTAAGATTGTGGGTCTTAAATCGTGGGTCACCTCAATAGCACTGAAGTATTCCTTCTTAGAATGTGGTTTGAGGATAAGGTATGGGGCATCCCCTGAGAGACAGGGAGGATGAGGAATGGGATATGGAACTTTCAGAGCAGACTGGGAAGAGCTAACTACTGGACTGTAAAAACATAAAAGTAATAAAAACATTCTAAAGAAAAAAAATATGAAGGAGTTGTTTCTTCAGCCACGCACACACATACTCAACAGAATCTCTATCATGATATCATATTTGACACTAGAATCTTATTACAGATAAAGTATTGCCTATTCATATAAACACATGCAAATGAAAACCGCATTAGCCTTTCTGTCCATGAAAACATGTGACACATCCTGCTATATGAAACAAATATAGTCTCTTAAAATATTTAAGCAATAAATGGGGAGGGGAACTGCTATGATCTAGGGTAAGTGGGGAACTATATATATCCAAAGATAGGTCTGCACCAGGAAAGATATGTTGAAATTAACTCATCAAAAATTGCTGAGCATAAAACTAAAAGTGTTTGAAAAATATCAAATATATATATATATATATATATATCATCCTACATGATTTTATATATACTTAATGTATAAATATATAATATATTTAATATATATTAAACGAACAAATAGACATGCATACATACATACACACATGCACTAATTGTCATGGTTTTCACTTATGGCATCTCAGATAGGTAGATATGCTCCATACACAGGAGGGATGTTTAGGTGCACTGTGACTGTTATGCGCCCAGTCTCATAAGATGTATAATGATCATTAGGATACAGAAATTTTTTTCTAATCTTAATAATACTCACTTACTATTTTCCACCTACTCCAATATGAAGCAAGCAAATCCAATAATTTTAAAAATACGTTTGGGTATATAAAAATAAACTGTCAAATTAAGTTAGAGATGAAATAGGTTTTGATATTCCTTTATGGTTCGGAAACTCCTACTACTATACATATATAAATTTTTTTCACTGTAAACGATCTTGCAAACTGATCTGCAATGCATGTCCATCTAAGTACATCACTAATAAACTAGCATAGGTTTTTACCAAAGAATATTAATAAGTGAAACTTAATTCAGACCATGCACATTTTAGGTTATATTTAGTATAGCTTTTTACTTAACATAATGATTTTGACATATGACCATGTTGTTACACACACCATTAGTTCTGTTTTCCCTTAAGCATCTGTTGATTACTCCACCAAGTTGTGAAAATTTGAATTGCTTCTCCTACATGGGTATTATGGGTAATATGACTAAGAACATTCCTGTCAGATTTTTTGATTAATGTTCTGAAAAGTCTAATGGGAGACATAATTTACGTATTTACTTGGAAACATTTTAATCATATTTCAGAGGTTACAAAAGGGACTCCAGGGAAGAAAATAAGGTTAAAATTTTTTGAGAGATTTCTTCTCTCGTGCCACAATAAGGATTGAAGGCACAAGCCTGAAGAATGTCAATTTTCTTAATTACCTCAGAAAGCTCCATTAATGAGCCAAGCAAGTGACCTGAAATGTAAGCTGCACCTAACCAAATAAGATGATATACGGGGTATGCATCCCTGTGGCAGAGTACAGAAAAACCCAAGACAGTGTATGAGAAAAATTATGCAAATAAAATAGTTAATCTACATCTGAACAAGCATGCAGAGATTCACAGAAGGCCAGAATCTCTGGGAACCATAATCGCATTTCTGTAACCTTATCAGCCTCTATGGTAAGTCAATCATGAATATAGTGAGAAGGCTGGGAGCTTGGAATAAAGTTTCCCTTGTGTCCTGGGAGGAAAGCCTGGCTGCCAATACAGGAAGAGCAAACATTCTACCTTGATCCTTCTTCCTGGTCTCTTCTGACTTAAAAGAAAGAAGAAGAAAAAGAAAAGAATTCAACTCATTTGTGAAAACCTTGTGAATCTTGCCACTGCGGACATAGGGAAAGTTCCAAAATGCACTGATAACAATAAAGTATGTAAAAAAAGTACTTAACTTTGAAATATGACAAGATATCATGAATCATGTGGTCTTCTATAACATAAGAAGTGTTGAAAATCATGAATTCTGGTGCCCAAATATCATCAAAGATTACAAGCAGAGCTCAGAAATCATTAGGTGTATTCACAAGAGAGAGAATAGTTCAGACTCTATTCTGAGAACCTTGTTCGTGAACACATGTCCATAAGGAATCTATTGCCTGGATGAGGCAAGAGTACATAAATGCAGCTTGGTTTAGAGAATTTATTCAGCGAAATCCAGTAGCCACAGGTGAGGATACCCACTGTAAACACAAAGGAAAAATCGTGGAATTCAGACCAGGTTTCACTGAAGGGAACTGTATCAGTTATTCACAGCTGCAAATCAAAGTCTCTCAAAACCTACTTTCTTCAATCATGTTTTATAATTACACAGCTTTTATTAGTCAGTATCTTAGGAACTCCTCACTTGAAATTTTTGCTTAGAACCTAGAACATTTGGAGTCAAATGTCCCCAGAGCCTCCTGACTATGAGTGAGGGCAGGAGTGTAGTTCAGAGTCGGATTATTCAATCTGCAGATTCCTCAATTCTTGTCTTTTTTGCTTATGTGAAATAACCCAAAGATCCTATAAAAAATAGCTACTAAATCTAATCACACTATTTTGTCATTTTCAGGTTGTAAGTTAAATATTTTGACATCTAATATATTTCTTGCCAGGTCAATAAAAATCGGAATTTACACAAACTTACTATTTACACTATACTTCCGTTGATTAAGTAAGACATATGCACTGTCTTTGTGCTGAAACTTTAAGATATTTGTAAATACAGTAATATGAAACAAGGTCTAAACGAATGGGAAATTAAAAGAATAGATCAAATGATTCAGGAAAGTTGTTGCAAGCATTGTCCTGAAAGTCACATGAGAATGGAATTTAACGTAAATTAGAGAGAACACGTGGTGTCTCACTTGTCCTTTGAAATCTGCTCTCTGGTTTTGATCATTCCTTAGGAGAGCAAACAAGACAGGAAACATCCAGATGACTTTGACAAAAGTCACACTTAACAGTATCTGATTCCAAAGCTTAACACAAAGACTCAGTAATCCGTATTCAGTACTGTGTTTCTGGTAGAGGGATCTAGACAGAGATCAAAGGGGCACAGTGAAGCTTTTGAAATAGACACGGAGATACACAGGTCAGTTCATTTTGAGAACAGCGAGTGAGAGTGAATCCTGCTCTCCACAATGGATTTTGCCACAATGAAGGTCTAAAGTCAAAATGATTCTCAACCCACAGACACTAAATATATGAGCTTAAACCCTGAGGTATAAAATCTGTAAGAGTTACGATTGGATAAAAAAAAAAAAAACTTTTGATTTCTCATTAGACTTATGTTATTTAGCAAACATGGTGGGGCTCATAAAAGAAAAGAAAAGAAACATATAAAATTGACTTTATCCAACACAAAAAAATGTTTTTGAAATAGAATAATGGAAAAAGTTAGACAAAATATTTTTTAGACTTCAGGAGTATAATAGATATTAAACACAATATTAGAATAGATCAACCCAATTAAAATGATCATTAGAAAGGACAATTTAAAAATTATGTTAAAACAGCCACTTGAAAGTATTAAAGATTATTTATTGGACAAATCTAAATTAGTGTCATGATATAAAACACCAAATTTCAATGATTTCAATTAAATAAGGCATGATAAGGACACTAAATAACTGATGAACTTTAATGCTTCCAATGAGAATGTGGCATGATACAGCCTTCTCTATAACATATTAGCAGTTTCTTAAAAATTTATATGACTAACATCTGAACTAGCAATTATACTTTTATAATAATATCTAAATAGATGTTAATCTACACATCTGTATAAACAAAACTATAAGCCAATACTTATTTCATTTTACTTGTGATTGCTGGACAATGAAATCAACTTAAATGACCTTTATAGATAGGCTAAATGTTTAATGTGTAAATGAAATCAAATTGCTACCACCTTTTCAGTATATTATGGGATAAAAAAATCACATTCATTGCAAGGCTACCAGGGAATTGAATCAATTAATATTACTGTTATTTACCTTGATTGATAAATACTTAGGTTGTCTTTTGTTTACCAAAATAGGATAATATTTAGAATGCTTTACTTAAAAAAATTATACCTAATAAACCTGGTTTACAACAACAATCCTGAAAGAAATGATTTTGAAAATAAATATTCATTTCAGTATTTCAAAATATTTAATACACAGATACTTATGTTCTTGATTTGCCTTTCTTTGGCTATGATGACCAAAAACAACTCAGGGGAGGAAAGGTTCTATTTGACTTGTAGGACATAGCTTCCCATGAGGGGAAGCCAAACTAGAATTTAAGGCAGTTAATTGAGATAGGAACTAAAGCAGAAACACAGAGAAAGACTGCTTACTTGTTCTCCTTCAGTGGCTTGTCCCACCTTCATTTTTACATAACTCAGGACCACATACCCAGGTAACACCAACCACAGTGTGTTAGATGCTTTCACATTATTCTTTAATAAGAAAGCTTCACACAGTCTTGCCTAGAGGTCAATCTGATGAATATAGTTGATGTTCCTTCTTTGACAGCTCACCTATTGTAAGTGATATTGTCACTATATATTTGATATTCATAAATAATGAAAGAGCAAGTGTAACGTTAAAACTTTCATATAGTACCATTTCTAGAAACCTCACAATAGATTAAGACTTCAGAGCATTGCTCAGTGTTGATTTGAAAACAGTCAGGCAGAAAGAGGACTGCCTGATCTGGCTTCAGTGACAGAAGAAGCACCTATCCCTCAAGGGAGCAGAGAGGTCTGTTGGGGTGGGGGAACATCCTCTTGAATACAGTGGGGAGGGGAGTGAGAAGAAAGGGGTTGGGGAATGGTTGAAAAGTAGACCAGGAAGGGGATGATAACTAGACTGTAAAAAACAGATTGAAGAATTAAAAAAAGAAAAGAAAACACAACAGATAGGAATTCTTAACTAAGAAAGAAAAACACAATGCCTATGCTATTTTATAGTGTGCCTCAAATCATGGGTATGCTGTTGCTTATTCAATAACTCTGGCAAGTTAATATTATTTTTACAGTAAATGAATGTGGGAATAATAAGCTGATTTTAATAGGAAGAACAACAATATCAACCACCAGACCCCCCAATGCTCCCAGGGATTAAAACATCAGCTAAACAGTGCTCAGGGGGTACCTATAGGTCCAGCTGATAGGAGAGGATTACCTTATCTGTCATCAAGGGGAGGGCAGTCCCTTGGGTTGTGGAAGCTTGATGACCCAGGAGAGGAGAATGAATCACCAAGCCGCTGAGGCAGGAGTGGGTGGGTGGTTGGGAGAGCACTCTCATAGGTGCCGGGCAGGGGGAGGTTTAGGGACAAGGGGATATGGGGCTTGTAAAGGGGAAACTGGGAAGAGCAATAACATTGGAAATGTAAATAAATAAAATAACCAAAAAAAAATAAGAAATAAAAAAACTTTAAAAACAAAGCTTGAATAACAATAATAATAAATCACAGTGCATCATTTGTAGAACACATAGAAGAGTACCATCCCATTCTCAGCAGTTGAAAACCTTCCCTGAGCACTGCCACCACAACCCTGATTCACACACTATTTGGTGACTTAAACCAAAGTTTCACCCAAGTGGCTGGGCTCCAATGTGTTGGAATGAGAGGCATGCACTAACATACCTACCTCACAAAGGATGCTCT
The DNA here is from genome assembly GCF_011064425.1 of Rattus rattus. NCBI lineage: Eukaryota > Metazoa > Chordata > Mammalia > Rodentia > Muridae > Rattus > Rattus rattus. The sequence goes on along the minus strand of NC_046160.1, from coordinate 109,859,047 downwards.
GCAGGCTCTGGTTCTTGGTTTGAAGCCCAAGTGCATTTTCCCAGCTGTTATTACTACATCACTAAGGACTTACCTGGTATATATCAGAGGAAAAAGCTATTTTTTTTCTACTTTACATGGTACTTATCTGGTTTGAAAAATTAGCTTGATTTGGAGACTCTTTACTGACTCCTGTTTTTATATCTATTATTCAGGTATTTTCATGCCTAGATGTCTACATCTTAGTTCAAGTGTAGTGTTCTTCAGACACTGTTAACAGTACTTGAATACACAGAAGACACTGAAGATTATTCTAAATCAGTATATATATATATATATATATATATACCTCCTTATATATATACCTATATACCTATATATATATATATACCTTATATATACATACATATATATATATATATATATATATATATATATATATATATATATAACAGTACCTCCTTCTGTTAGACCCAGAAGAGAATTGCCTGTATGACTTCACTGGAGCACCTAACCTTGACTTATCTTCTGTCTTAAGAGTAAAATAAGAGAAATAATCAGTACTTTCTAAGTTTTGGAAATCAGGCAACTATGATCCCATAAATATTCTTTTGTTTTAGATTCCTATATTTATCCTCAAAGTCAATATTTAATAGTTCATTTATCTCATTTCTCTCTCTGCCACATATACATTATTAACATTTGATTATGAAAATCCTTATCATAACATTTATGATTGCTTCATATAATTGTATATAATCATTGAGTTTGAAAATCAAATGTAACTCTGAATATATATTTGCTAGGCTGAAATACCTCAACATTGTAAAACATAATCACTTCTACCTGAACAAATAATTTCTAAGAAAATTTGACATTACAGAGACTACAGAAAGCACTGTGACCCATACGTAATATGAAGAAAGCCTACTAAGTCTGAGGAAAGGAATACAACATTATTAAATGTCTTCAAACTTTGAATATATTCTGAATATCTTAAGACTTTTGAGGAAGGAGACAGATGAATGGTAGACAATATGGAGTAAGTAGTCATTATTTAAGTAATCTTTCTTGGGGGAATCTTTATATGTACACACTACCATAGCCTGTTTTGAGAATAGAAAATTTTAGTTCTGGTGTTTATGAATATTCCTGTATTGCAAAGAATGATGATGCTATGGCTACTGTCACTCAATCGTTCAAACATTTTCTAAAGGAAATCTTAGAATCTAAGTTGAATATTTATTTACATATTTACATTCTAAAGGCACAGGTTATACCAAGCATTCTTAGGAACATAAAGGGGGGGTGACATTTTACTTACTTTCCAATATGATGTGTCTGCAAGAGACAAGAGTTGTTGAAACCGTGTGCTTCAAAAAATAGTGAGGGGGCAAAAAAAGGAAGTCAGTGTTTGAAAGGATCAAAATAAAAAAATATTTGAAAACTCAAATTGTACAGAATTTGCCATATAATTTGTTAAGTTCTTTGAAGTAAATTTACAAACCTATATTTTTTCTGTAAAATTTTAACAAGGTTTTGGGTGAAAACAACTTTTTATAAATAAACTTATTTTTAGTTCTCATGTAGAATTTTGAGCACTTGTTTTGCATAATAGTCTTAAAATTCCCAATAATCCGTGAAAGACAATATGTTAAAATTGTACCCATAGACAAATAATCTTGAGAAAACTTCATTTTCTAATATGAAAAAGCATTTTGGATACCAGAAGTCTGAGATATAAGGACCCTCTCAGTTCTGGCCCTGATGTTATCTAGCAGATTTTATGATCTATAATGAAGCATCTGACGTTTAGTCATCAACAAACCATGCAGAAATATCCCAGCCCTGGGTTTGTAAAACAAATAAGAATTCTATCATGGAATTTGTAATTGAACCGCAGAGGCATTACATTCCTCAATAATGGGATCAATAAAATGAAAAAAGAGTTGAAAAGGATTAGTGTGATGCAAAGCAGATCAGAGGCAGTGAGATGGCTCACAAATCAGCACTCTTGCTGTTCAGACTTACAGACCCCAGCTTGATTTCCAGAACCATGCTAAGTATATGGAAATCGACACACTGTCTGTCTGTCTGTCTCTGTCTCTGTCTCTGTCTCTGTCTCTGTCTCTGTCTCTGTCTCTCTGTCTCTGTCTTTGTCTTTGTCTTTGTCTCTGTCTCTCTGTCTCTGTCTCTCTCTGTCTCTGTCTCTGTCTCTCTCTCTCTCTCTTTCTCTCTCTTTCACACACACACACACACACACACACACACACACACACACACAAACACAATGTTGAGGAACCCGATGGATATCAGTTCATCATGTAGATAAGTTTAAAAACATCAAAAAAAGAGTCATGATTCATTGTTGCATAGAATTCAATCATAAGATAATACTTGAGGCTGCCTGTACCCTGAACTACTCGCTGCTGACCCTGCCTGCCCATGGGGTTAGTGGTGAGGTGGAGTGGTGTGGAATCAATGACACACACACTTGGAGCAGGTTAGAAATGATTCAGCAAGCTCTTCTGAACACTGCTGCAAGTTTCTTTAATGCCCTCCATCTGCACTCCATTGGTCCCAAGAAAGCATCTTTTCTAATCAGCAATTCCTGATTGGCTGGCATTGTCTGCATCAGCAATCTTTTGTCTCTCTAGCAGCCTTCAGTTAGATATTCCTGCAATCTATGCCTTTGGGGCTGCACAAGACCTTGTGTTTACACAGAGTTGGCTCCACTTGTACCTCCTACAAATAGATAATCAAAGAAGAAAGATGTTTTGTTTTGGTTTGGTTTTGTTTTGTTTGTTTTGCTTTTTTGTTTTTATTTTTTCTTCAAAATACTCAACTGAAATGTTTCAAAAGTAGAAGATCGGACTCAACAGGAAAAACTCAAAAATATCAGTGATCATAGGACAAAAAGAATTTATTCCTAAATTGAATTTGGAGAAATTACTAGGCTATATTGATGCTAGATTTGCAAATGGGCGACAGTAAAGTGAAATGAAACAAAATAACAAACTAAGAATTCAAATAGAATTTCAATTATTATGTTGTTCTACCTACCTTCATAAATATGATCAAGAATATAAACTGTTGATAATGGGAAATGAGATTGCTGGATGACAAGAAATTAAATAAAAGACTAACTATAGTTAGTCTTTTAAAAGTTTACATAAATTTCAAGCATCCTAAAGTTAAATGTTTAAATATGAAATATATTGGTAAAAATAGATTGTACATATTGAATTTTATGGGATTTATCTGTAAAGTCATGGCAATGTGAATACAATAATTAAAACTTGAAACAAAGGGATATTTACATGTTCTCAATATCTCTTCAAATATATGCTCATGAATTGTAGAGGAATGAGTGGTAACTTTATACTGTAGTAGCCTGGTCTAAATCTCCTCATTCACATGGTCAATCACACCTTCATGAGACTCAGTGCAGATCCAATTTTCTCATCTGTGGTGGGAAGCTCTATCATAGCATACTTTGATGGGGGTATTTCCAAGTATCCATAATCTAACACTGACCTCAAATTATCAAAACCAAGTATGAGGAAAAATGAAGAGGTATTTTCCATATACATGAGTTCAAAATTTAAGGATGGATGGAAGTCTTATAAATGAATGTATGACTATTGGGACTGGAAAAACTGTAGTCAACTGAACAAGAAATAGCATATCTCAAATCCATCAAAGACACTTCACAGATCAAAGGAGACTGCAATAGATACAATAACTACAGGAGACACTTATTGTGAACTTCTACCATGTCAACTACTACAGTGAGTTTTCAGGAGGAGGTTATACCTCTTAACTGGGAGAGTGTGTATGTAGTGATTACTCTGGATACCAGATTACACTGTTGAAATATAGAGCTATTAGTACCTATCACAGGCAATTCCTGAAGGGACTCAGGAGGTTCATGTGTAGCAAATAGATAAATATTGATCATCACGTAAACCCACCTTCTTGTAAGAAAAATACTAAACAATAGAACAACAGTAAAATCCTGTCGATATACTTCCAAATGAGTAAACTGATGAATAATCAAGAAATAGTCTAAGATCATTTTTTGATTAATGTCAGATCACTAATAGGAGTAATCCCAATTGTTACTCTCTTCCACAGATATTACAATATTTTTTGGAAAAAGGACACAACATTTGAAAATGTGATAAAAATAAAATGGTCTATTTTCTCAGTGAGCATGTGCTGCAAAGAGCCAAAAAAAAAAAAAAAAGAATACATAATGTAAAAACAGTAGTTGTTCTTCTGATGCTGAGAAATAATTCTCTGTTACAGAAATTAGAGAATTTAGCTGAACACAAAGAATTACTAATGAAGGGTTATAATTGGATCAATATCTTGATGTGTATGAAAAAGAGCTGCAATTATGTGTTGTTAACTAACTACTAACAAATTCTTTGTGTGGAACATTTTTCCCTTGAAACACATCACAGTACAACATGGTGAACTGTAGAGTTTCTTTGCCCTGCAGGTATTACTAAGTGTGAATATTCAATGCTGATACTGTAATGTTAAGCTAGGACTATGCAAGCATCATCTGCTTTGTAATATCGGTGGTTGGCACTGCAAATTTGGTGCAAGGTTGAATAATCTATTATTCATTCATTTGCTATAAATCCCCTATTCAATATCTATTGCGATGTTTTTCCTTTAAAGCACCACCCTGTTGACTAAACTCTGAAGCTTTGCCAGACATCATCACAAGTACAATTTCTGGGAAGTGCAAGAACACTTTCAAATATCCCAGGAGACAGAAACTCCAACAAAAGACTCCCAAAACAGCAAGGTTGAGTGAAGACCATTACAACCTGACACAGACAAAAGCAGTTGATCAAGGAAGTCCAACCATGATTGTTTCTTTAACTGTAGGCTAAAATTGATGGCCCAATTTATAAATCAACTAATTTCTAGTGAAGAAATCCATTTAGTGGGCTTTTGTTATTCGCTTTACTCATGACTGTGATACAGGCTTATTCAGGATCCACAAGCTTGCTGATATATGGGCTGACTACATTGAAAGTTATCATCTTCCATAACCAGGTAATTAGTCATCTTGCATTTATTTTCTAGTTGTAATAAACTATAATAATATTTTGAGTATATAAAATAGTTGGTTTTCATTAGAACCAGGTGAAAATGGAATTGAGAGAGAAATTATTTTCTACAATAATGAATATATACACAATAACACTGCATTAAAATGCACTATTTAAACAAACTTTTGAAAAATGTTCAAATGTTATACACACACACATATATACATATACATATCACATACACATATACATATAAACACATTAGTTTGTTACTGAACAGTATTTAAAACTAATGCAATTCAGGTCTGTATTTTTATTACTTTCCTAACATTAAATTATTTCTCTTTAAATAGTCCCAGTTAATTCAAAACCTTTCTGCCACTCAGTGGTTACACAGTAACTAGGTGCTGAGTGAATGAGTTAATCCAGGAAGTGATGAAATCACAGAACTCACTCCCACTTTAATGTTTTCTAGAACAGTTTTTCTATGTAATCAGTACGAATGGTTTTTGTGATGTACACTGAAGGGAAAAAAAGCAAGTTAACAGAAGACAAAAAGACTATCCCAAGCTCATATATCAAAGAATTAATGTAAAATTTACATCTTACTACCATCAGTCTACGGTTTTAATGCAAGATCTTATCAAAACTCCTATGACATTCTTAGCAGGCAGAGAAAAAAAAACAAACCACAATTTGCATGGAATTACAAAAGACCAATTGTTTCCATGAAATACCGAACAAAAATAATATTTCAGGAGGTAACATCAAACTTGATTTCAAATCATATTCCAGAACCATAGCAATAAGGAAAAAGGCATTGTAATGTCACAAATACAGACAATAATCCATAGAGTTTAGGACCCAACGGACAGACCAAACAACCTCAATTAACCTGATTTTTATAGAGATTGCATAATTATATACTGGGGGAAAAATTGAACTCTTTATGCAGAAAAGTGATAAAAAACTTTTACTCCTTTTTATATACAATATTCAAATTGTGCTGGAAATGTATCTGTGTTTACATCTTTTCTAGTTAACGCTGACTTTTGTAAGTTTAAGTGTGCAATGAGAGTACCATGTCCAGAAGACAGGATTTATAACACTCTTCTCAAACCTTTAGCTTTCATGTCCGTTCTGCTTTCCCTGGGATGTCTTTAACCCTAATAAAGACACCAAGAAAATAAACAACCCAATTAAAAAGTGAGCTAGGGAAATTAACAGATATTTCTCAAAGGAAGAATTGTAGACCACTTGTTTTCTTACTATGTAGAACCTAGCTTCAATACTTTTATTTTACTTGAAGCACAAGTTGAAGTGAGAGAACAAGAAAGGGGATATTTTGGGAGAGGACATACTAAGCAATGGAGTGTAGTATGCCTGCAATGATTATAGTGGTGAGGTAGAATGCTTGTAAGCATAGGAAAGTACGGAAATTAGGAACCATGGGAACTAGTGAAGAGCAAGAAACACAAAGTGACACTCCTTGATAGCATTATGATAATCTACTATCTCATGACAGAATCCATAAGATGGCACAGGCAGGGATAGTCAAACACATGGAGCAGAGGGAGGGAAACCAGAGGTTAAAACATTAAGTGATACAAGTGTATGGATATTAGGGAACATAGAGAGTAGATGTGTTGACTAAATTATGGAAATCAAACGTAAATTGTATATTAGCCAATAAAAAGTACAGAATACCCAAGAATCAGTCCAGAGAACTCAATAAGGTCAACAAGCCAAAGAGCCCAAGAGAGGGTACACCAATCCCACTTGGGAGGGAGAAGAAAGCAATCACAAGGGAGGAGGAAGAGACGTGGAAAGGGGACAGAGAGGGGAAAAGGAGAACATGATCATGTACTGGGTGGGAAAAAGAACTGAAACTCTGAGGGTCAGCAGATAAGGGAAACAGGCAACCTTGGGAGGTAGGAGGTGGGAGAATCCTTCATAATGTATCAGAGACCTGGGAGGTAAGAGACTCTCAGGACTCAAAGGAAGGAACTTAGATAAAATGCCTTAAATCTGGGAAAGGGAACTTGTAGAGCCCACCTCCAGAAGAAAGACAGGGCATCAAGTGAGGGCTGGGGTTGCCATCCCACAGTCAAAACTCTGACCCATAACTGTTTCTGTCTGAAAGAAATGCAGGGACAAAAATGTAGAGGAGCCTGAGAAAAAGAAAGTCTAGTGACAGGCTCAAAGTGAGATCTAGCTCAAGGAGAGGCCCAAGGCCTGACACGATTACTGAGAATATGGAGTGCTCAGAAAAGGGCACTATCATGAGTGCCTTCCAATAGACCCAATAAGCAGCTGAAAGAGTCAGATGTGGAAATTTGTACCCAAGCAATGAACAGAAGCTGCTGATCCCTGAGGTTCAATTAGGGGAAAGATAGAAGAAGCTGGGGAAGATGGCGACCCTGAAAGAGAACCAGCAGTCTCAATCAACCTGGATCCCTGATTATCTCTCAGACACTGGAACACCAACCAAGCAGCATACACCGACTGACATGAGGTCCCCAACACATGTACTACAGAGGACTGCCGGCTGCACCTAACCTTCAAGAGATTGGAGGCCCCGGGAAGTTTGGAGGTCTGGTGTGGTGGGGTGGATGAGGACATCCTCATGGAGACAGAGGGTTGGGGAGGAAATATTGGATGTGGGACAGTCAGAGTGTGAACAGGGAAGGGGATAAAACCCGGAGTGTAAATAAAAAGATTAAAATTTAAAAATGCATTCCATTAGAATTCCTGTGGTTCAGTGCACACCTTTGCACCCTAAGACATGTTATTAAATGTAAATCTCATGGCCATACGGGGGATATTTCTTTAGGAGTTGCTGTTCAGGGTGACCCAATTGGACCCTAAAACAACATAGGATTTTGTCTTTTCCTTTTGCTAACCTTGATTATAACATGGTAAGAACCTATTGCTGAAAACACCACATACTTTAGCTATAAGGGGTAGAAAAAGTAACTTCAAATAGATCAGAGATCTTCATCTCCACTGGCAAGAATCTGTAGTGTCAGAAGGTGATATAAAGACAGCTGAAGAAGGAAAAATCATCAATGCTCTTGCCTAGCATTGGACTCTGTTTGCTATAGAACCAATCTATCTGGTAATATGGGCCAATTGTTGCGTTAATGGCATGATCGTCATTGTGATAGCTAATCAATTTCTGATTGAATTTTAGGCATTCTTCACCTGAAGAGATTTCATTTCTCCCTTTATAACATGGGACAAAAAACCCAAGATTGGGAAGGTAATAGGCCCTACAGTAGAACCTACCATTTTAGCTAAAACAGTCTGGTTGTCAATTTTCCTTGTAATATTTATGTTTAATTCATACCAGTAGACCTCAACTGTTCTCAACCCTTCTCAGAGAACTTTCTTTGTTCATTGAGCAGCAATCTACAGATATCTACTTCAGAACCCTAAGAATAAGAAACCCCTAAATATCTCTATATAAGTAATCTGTATTAATCACCACTGTGACCCCTAATGGTTGAACATATCCCAGAAGAAGAAGAATGAATATAAGAGATGAAGGACTGAGAGGAATATTGCGAAATCCTGTCTCCTGATCATGACACTTTCATTATACACATAAACTTACAAAAGCCATGGCTACTTGGAAAAGATACATATAAGATCAGGCAAGAAAAAAATATACTAGCATAGATATGGTAGATGATATCAAGGTACCACAACATACAGAGACATTATAGATAAGAATAATTAATGGCACAGGCAAAATCATTCTCATTTGAAGTTGTGGCCATATATAGAATTCCCAGTGTCCCGGTGAATGGTCATGTATGTATGAGCAGCACTAAAGGGACTTAGCAAGTTATTCAAGCAGAAAGACCTGGGAAAGAGAAAGGGGGTACTTTGAGGGGTCATGGTTGTAGGTGAAGAGGGCAAAGGGAGAGGCATAAGCATAACCATATTTGAAATGCTCAAAAATGAAAAATAAGTTATGAAAGCAGTCAAGGCCAGTTTCAAGGATTCCAAGAATTTGTCCATAGATATTTTATTTATTATTTATTTAATTATTTTTACACTCCAGATTTTATTCCCCTCCAAGTCCATCCCTAGACTGTTCCACATCCAATACCCCCTCCCTGATCCCCTGCTCTACCCACCTCACCTCTCGACAGGGATGTCTCCACCCTACCCACCCCACCAGACCTCTAAACCTCCTGGGGCCTCCAGTCTCTTGAGGGTTAGGTGCATCTTCTCTGACTGAACCTAGACCCGTGAGTCCTCTGGTGTGTATGTGTTGAGGGCCTCATCTCAGATGGTGTATGCTGCCTGGTTGGTGATCCAGTGTCTAAGTGATCTCAGGGGTCCAGGTTAATTGAGACTGCTGGTCCTCCTACAGGGTTGCCCTCCTCTTTAGCTTCTTCCAGCTTTTTCCTAATTCAACCAGAGGGGTCAGTAGTTTCTGTTCATTGGTTGGGTGCACATATCTGCATCTGACTCTTTCAGCTGCTTGTTGGATCCTTTGGAGAGCAGTCATGGTAGGTCCCTTTTTGTGAATGCCCCATAGCTCCAATAAGGGTGTTATGTCTTGGAGACCCCCCTTGAGCTGGTACCCACTTGGGGCCTATCTCTGGACCTTCTTTTTCTCAGGCTCTTCTCCATTTCTATCCCTGTATTTCTTTCCGATAGGAAGAATTATGGATCAGAGATTTGGTTGTGTGATAGCTACCCCACTCCTCACTTGATGCCCTATCTTTCTGCTGGGGTGGGTTCAGTAAGTTCCCTCTCCCACTGTAGGCCTTTCATTTAGGGTCCCACCTCCTTCTGAATCCTGAGAGTCTCTCCATCCCGATGTCTCTGGTACATTCTAGAGAGTCTTCCCAAACAAATTCCTTGAGGTTACCAAGTCTCCATTCTTTCTGCTGGCCCTGAGGGCTACAGTCCCCTGCCCCCAATAATAGATCATGTTCCCCTGTTCCCAACCCACATTGTGCTTGCTTTCTCCCCCTCCAAAATGGAACTGAGGCATCTTTAGTTGGGCCCTTCAGCTTGTTGAACTTTTTGAGTTCAGTAGACCGAATCTTGGATATTCTGTACTTTTTTTGACTAATATTCACTTATTAGCTAGAACATACCATGCATGTCCTTTTGGGTCATAGTTACCTCACTCAGGATACTGATTTCTAGTTCTATCCATTCGTCTGCAAAACTCAGAATGTCCACATTCTGTTTTTTTTTTTTTTTTTAATTTTCATTAGATACATTTCTTTTGTTTATTTACATTTCAAATGTTATTCCCTTTCCTGGTTTCATGTCCAAAAGACCCCCATCCCCTCCTCCTTCCTCATATGGGTGTTCCCTCCCCCCATCAAACCCATTACCTCCCACCCGACATTCCCCGGCCCTGGACCGGCAAGGACTTGGCAAGGACCAAGGGCTTTCCCTTCCACTGGTGTCCCAACAAGGCTATTCTCTGCTACCTATGCAGTTGGAGCCCTGGGTCAGTCCATGTATAGTCTTTCGGTAGTGGTTTAGTCCCTGGAAGCTCTGGTTGGTCAGCATTGTTGTTCTTATGTGGTTGCAAGCTCCTTCAGCTCTTCCAATCCTTCCTCTAATTCCCCAAAGGGGGTCCTGTTCTCATTTCAGAGGTTTGCTGCTGGCATTCACCTCTATATTTGATATCCTCTGGATAAATCAATATCCGGTCCCTTTCAGCATGCACTTTTTAGCTTCATCAATCTTATCAAATTTTGGTGGGGAGATATATATATATATATATATATATATATATATATATATATATATGTCATATGTGAGGCATGGTCTGAATGGCAGTTATTTCAGTCGCTGCTCTAAACTTTGCCTCCATATCCCCTCTTATGGATATTTTTCCCCTTTTAAAAAGGAGTGGGATCATGTGCATTTTGGCCATCCATCTTCCTGAGCTTTCTCTTGTCTGTGAATTGAATCTTGGGAAATTAGAAATTTTGGTCAAATATCCACTTATCAATGAGTGCATATCAAGTGTGTTTTTCTGTGACTGGTTACCTCACTCAGGATGATATTTGCCACATACATTTGCCTAGGAATTTCATGAATTCATTGTTTTTGACAGCTGAGTAGTACTCCATTGTGTAGATGTACCACATTTTCTGAATCCATTCCTCTGTTGAAGGACATCAGGGTTCTTTCCAGCTTCTGGCTACTATAAACAAAGCTTCTATGAACACAGTGGCACATGTGTCTTTGTTGTATGTTGGAACATCTTTTGGGTATAAGCCCAGGAGAGGTACAGCTGGGTCCTCAGGTAGTGCAAAGTCCAATTTCCTGAGGAACCTCCAGGCTGATTTCCATATATCACTATTTGCCGATGATATGATAGTATACTTAAGTGATCCAAAAGTTCCACCAGAGAACTACTTAACTTGATAAACACCTTCGGCAAAGTGTTGGGATATAAAATTAACTCAAACAAATCAGTAACCTTCCTCAATTCAAAGGATAAACAGGCTGAGAAAGAAATTAGGGAAATGACACCCTTCAAAATAGTCCCAAATAATATAAAATATCTTGGTGTGACTTTAACCAAGCAAGTGAAAGATCTGTATAACAAGAACTTCAAATCTCTGAAGAAAGAAATTGAAGATCTCAGAAGATGGAAGGATCTCCCATGCTAACGGATTGTCAGGATTAATATAGTAAAAAATGCCCATTTTGCCAAAAGCAGTCTACAGATTCAATGCAACCCCCCTCACAATTCCTACTCAATTCTGTATAGAAATAGAAAGAGAAATTTGCAAATTCATTTGGAATAGCAAAAAACCTCGGATAACAAAAACTATCTTCAACGATAAAAGAACTTCTGAGGGAATCACCATCCCTGACCTCAAGCAATATTACAGAGCAACAGTCATAAAACCTGTATGGTATTGGTACAGAAAGAGGCAGATAGATCAGTGGAACAGAATTGAAAACCCAGAAATGAACCCACACACCTGTGGTCAATTGATCTTTGACAAAAGAGCTAAAACCATCCAATGAAAGAAAGATTGCATTTTCAACAAATGGTGATGGTTCAACTGGAGGTCAGCATGTAGAAGAATGCAAATTGATCCATGCTTATCACCCTGTACAAAGCTTAAAGGACCTTCACATCAAACTAGATACACTCAAACTAATAGAAAAAAAAGTGGGGAAAAGTCTTGAAAACATGGGCACTGGGGAAGATTTCTTGAACAAAACACCAATGGCTTATGCTCTAAGATCAAGAATTGACAAATGAGACCTCATAAAACTGCAAAGCTTCTGTATTGCAACGGACACTGTCATTAGGACAAAATGGCAACCAACATATTGGGAAAAGTTTTTTTTACCAATTTACATCTGATAGAGGGCTAATATCCAAAATATACAAAGAACTCAAGTAGTCATACTCCATAGACCCAAATAACCCTATTAAAAATGGGGTACAGAGCTAAACAAAACATTCTCACCTGAGGAATATGGAATGGCTGAACAGCACCTAAAGAAATGTTCAATGTCCTTAGTCATCAGGGAAATGAAAATCAAAACAACCATGAGATTACACTGCACACCAGTCAGAAAGACTAATAAAAAACTCAGGTGACAGCAGATGCTGGCGAGGAATAGAAGAAAGAGGAACATTCTTCCATTGTTAGTGAGAGTGCAAACAGAATGTCCTCATTCTCAATAGCTAAGTAGTATTTCTTTGTGTAAATGAACCATATTTTCTGTATCCATTCTTCTGTCCTGGGACACCTGAGTTCTTTCCAGCTTCTGGCTATTATAAATAAGGCTGCTATGAACATAGTGGAGTATGTGTCTTTGTTTATGTTGGAGCATCATTTGGATATATGTTGGAGTAGTAGCTGGGTCCCAAGGCAGTACAATGTCCAATTTTCTGAGGAACCTCCAGATTTCCAGAGGACTGATTTCCAGAGTTATTGTGCCATCTTGACTCTCAGGATTCAAAAGGAGGTGGGATCCTAAATGAAAGGCTTTACAGTGGGGAGAGGGAAATTATTGAACCCACTTACAGCAGAATTGTAGGGATCAATGGAGGAGTGTTCCTCTTTCTCCATATCCTCACCAACATATATTGTCACCTGAGGTTTTGATCTTAGCCATTCTGACTGGTGTGAGGTAGAATCTCTGGGTCCTTTTGATTTGCGTTTCTCTGATCACTAAGGACTTTGAACATTACTTTATGCACTTCTCACCCATTGGTGATTCCACTAATGTAAATTCTCAGGTTAGCTCTATACCCTATTTTTTGATTGGGTTGTTTGAGTTTTACGTGGTAAGCTTCCTGAGTTCTTTGTATATTTTGGATATTAGCCCTTTCTCAGATATGAGGTTAGTGAAGATTTTTTCCCAATCTGTAGGATGCCGATTTATTGATTATGTCCTTTGCCTTACAGAAGCTTTCCAGTTTCATGAAGTCCCATTTATCAATTCTCGATCTTAGAGCTTGAGCCATTGGAGTTCTGTTCAGGAAATTTCCCCCTGTGCCAATGAGTTCAAGGCTCTTTCCTACTTTCTGTTCTATTACATTCAGTGTATATGGCTTTATGTTTAGATCTTTGATCCACTTGGACTTGAGTCTTGTGCATGGTGACAAATTCAAGTCTATATTCATTTTTCTACATACAGACATCTAGTTCAAAACAGCCCCATTTAACTGAAGATGCTTTCTTTTTTCTATTGTATATTTTTGGCTTCTTTGTCAAAAATCAAGTGTGCATAAGTGTGTGATTTTATTTCTGGGTCTCCAATTCTATTCCGTTAATCAACCTGTCTGTCTCTTTACTAATAACATGCAGTTTTTAATCACTGTTCCTCTGTAGTAGACCTTCAGGTCAGGGATAGTCTTTCCCCCAGCCGTTATCTTATTGTTAAGAATTCTTTTCCCTATTCTGGGCTTTTTGCCTTTCCAAGTTGAATTTGAGAATTGTTTGTTCCATGTCTTTGAAGAATTGTGTTGGGATTTTGATGGGGATTGCATTGAACATGTAGACTGCCTTTGGTAAGATGGTCATTTTTACTATGTTAATTCTGCCAATCCATGAGCGTGGGAGATCTCTCCATTTTCTGAGATCTTCTTTGATTCTTTCTTTTTTTGAGATACTTGAAGTTCTTATCATAAAGATCTTTCACTTGTTTGGTTAGAGAGTTACCCCAAGGTATTCTGTATTATCTGTGGCTATTGTGAAGGGAATTGTTTCCCTAATTTCTTTCTCAGCCTGTTTATCATTTGTATAAAGGAAGGCTACTGGTTTATTTGAGTTAATTTTTCTGTCTGTCTACTTTGCTGAAGTTGTTTTCAGCTAGAGAAGTTCTCTGGTAGAATTTTTGGGGTCACTTATGCATCATCTGCAATAGTGATATCTTTGATTCTTCTCTGCCAATTTGAATCCCCTTGCTCTCTTTTTGTTGCCTTATTTTCTAGGTAGCACTTCTAGTCCTATAGGGAATGAATATGGGAGAGTGGGCATCCTTGTCCCAGATTTTAGTGTGATTGCTTCAAGTAACTCTCTCCATTTAATTTGATATTGGCTGTTGGTTTGTAGTAAATTACTTTTATTATGTTTAGGTATGGGCCTTGAATTCCTGATCTCACTAATACTTCTAACATTAAGGGGTATTGTATTTTTTCAACTGTTTTTTTTTGTTGTTGTTGTTGTTGTTGTTTGTTTGTTTGTTTGGTTGGTTGGTTGGTTTTTTTATTCTGCATCTAAGGAGATGATCATGTGATTTTTTTTTCTTTGAGTTTGTTTATAAGGCATATTTTGTTAGTGGATTTTCATATATTGAACCAATCTTACATCCTTGTATGAAGCCTCCTTGATGGGGTGAATGATGGTTTTGTTGTGCTCTTGGATTTGGTTTGTGAGAATTTTAATGAGTATTTTTTGCATCGATATTCATAAGTGAGATTGGTCTGAAGTTCTCTTTTTTGGTAGGGTCCTTGTGTGGTTTAGGTGTCAGAGTAATCTTGGCTTCATAGAAGTTTCTTCTGTTTCTATTTCATGGAATAGTTTGCGGAATATTGGTATCAGGTCCTCTTTGAAGATCTGGTAGAATTCTGAACTAAATCCATCTGGACCTTGGATTTTTTTGGTTGGAAGGTTTTAATGACTTCTATTTCCTTGTGGGTTATGGGACTGTTTAGAAAGCTAACCTAGTCTTGATTTAAGTGGTATGAGCTTAAGGTCTTCTCAAGACCCTTGGAGGATTATGGTGTCGAAAAACCAGAACAAACTAAACCCACCTTAGCTCTTGTTTGTCTTTATCTACCTATCTCTACAGAACCTGATATTAGAGACTGAAAAATGTCAAAAATTCTTGCTGTATGCATCAAATTTTGCTGTCTGAGGCATAAGTGATTGTAAGAACAAATGTATAAATGCAACATTTAGTCTCACATATTATGTTAATAAAATAAAAAAATACTATCACTTTAGGTGAGAAATACAGGGAAGAAAGAGAACCTTTTATGCAGGAATAAAAAGTAACTTTATGAGTAGTTGTGTTTCAGAGACATTTTATTTAAACTGACACCAACATGATCACCTTTCACTTTTTGATGTATACCCAGGAAAAAAAAATCAGATTCAATGACTGAGTTTTCTAAACTTTCATAACATACTGGAAGAAGGGAATTAGTCACAGAGGAAATAGCTGAGAATGATTTAAGATGAATATTTTATTTAAAAAATAAAACTAAAGGATGTGAAGTGCTCTTACAAGAAGGGTTTGTAAATGATAAAACATTTTGTTATTCAATTCAGTTTATAAGTATACTTTTTAGCATAATAGAGACATGGAAATAGTTGTTTAAAATACATTTGGAACATAGCTTGAACTTGGCTTCCTACGTACCTTCCCTGTAACCTGCTTGAAAAGGTCTATTGATTTGCTGTGTAGCTGGGCCCTGTGCAGCAGTGCGGTCTGCTCTCTGTGAACTGTCAGACTTTTCTGACTCATGCTGCAATGCCGTTAGTAAAGGTAATGAACCTAAGCACCTTCAACTTTCTATTTTTAATTGAAGTGTGTAGGAAAATTTAGCTTGCATTCATATTTGTCCAGCTGAATATTTAATATTCAAACATCATATAAAATACTCAAAATGTAGTAAAATAGAGACAAAAGATTATCTGCATTCATATAAGCAGAACGAGTTTGCAGACATGCTGGTTTGCAAGTATAAATGAGGACCTGAGTTTGGATTCTCTGTACTCCCAAAAAGGCCAGGCACAGCAAAGTATAACCAAAATGCAAATGTTGATGGACAGAGAAGTTTAGAGTTTGCTGGCCAGTGTATGTAAGTGAATCACTCAGCTAAAACTTCCTTACAAAAGGAAGGCAGAAAGTCTTACAGCCTGACATCTGTTCTCCACATGCATATGGTTTTGTACCCACGTGAATATGTAAAAAAAAACAAAAAAAAAACAAAAACAAAACAAAAAACAAAAAAAGAACACAAAAAATAAAAGAGATCATCATTCACCTACATCAGCAACACACACATACACACATACACTCCCCACATACACGCTAAATAAGGTGGAGTGTGATAAAGGTAGAAATCTGAGGTTGACCTCTGTCATTCATATCCATGCACTCATAAGCATGAATATACACACGCATGTGTAAATAAATGCATGTGTGTACAGAAATGCTAGTGCACATACTTGCAAATGATTTATATGTATGTACATTTTAATGGCTGGGTATTCTCTTATGTTGCCATTTATGTAAATTAAGATGCTAATGCTCTCTGCTGTGGTTAGATTATTAATTGTCCTCCATAGGACACTGTATTTAAAAACATGATTCCGCAGAGAAAGGCGTTGTTTGGGAAAGCTGTTACATTTTAGATAATACAGCCTTAGTGGTGTTGGGGGGGTGCACCATAGTCATCAGAATTTTTATTTTTTATATTTAGTGCGGACCTAACTATTAGGTGTTCCCAACTTCTTGACTAAAAATTCAATGTGACCCGATACTGTACCTGCTGACACACTTGCTCTCTCATGATAGACCATATGCCCTCAAATTGTGAGTCCAGATAAACTCTTCAGTAACTTATATTACATCTTTACAGTCTGTTGTTCACAACAAAAAGTAATTCATTCATTGCTGTCTAGGATAACTTTATAGAGTATACACACAAAAATCACCACTTTGGTAGATAACTTATCTTCCTGAAAGCCAAAGTAAAAGGTGTCAATAAGAATTTCTTTTTCCATTCATCTCCATTTCAGTTTCCGCTTATCTTTATTATGTTTATGATTTCCTGTGCAGAAGCCTTGTTCATAGTTTATTAGATTAAGTTCTAGATATTAAATATAAAGCCCCAAAGCAACAAAATTTTCTAGACAGAGGAAATAAAAATTTAGTTTTAATAAACAATATCAAAGTGTTAAAAACAAATTTATTTTTCTCAGAGGCATTTCTAAACATATATACATATTTGAGAGTGACTTCCCTTTCAGTATCATCTCCCTTCTTCCCTCATTTTCTCTATGATTTCTTTTTGTCTTTTTCTTTATCACTCATATCATCTCTCATTCTCTACCCATTCTCTACAGCATCTAAATAGAATACTATATTGATATTAGAAACATGTTTCCTTACTTTCCTCAGAGAAGGACAATGAATGGAAGTCTTTTCTGGTAACTTTTGTCAGTGATAAAACAATGTAAAGACAGGGTACACTAAATCAATTTTATATAGGTATCCCTTAATTTTGTGGTCAACAGCTAAATGAACAGGATTTTATTGATTAAAATGATGCTAGCAAGGATGAAATTGTAAGTCGAAACATTTCCTAATTTGTTTTCAATTCCTGTATACAAATGAAGGAAACAATATACTGCTCTCATTTGTAAATGTCAGAAAGAAAGTGAGTGGGGCAGAGAGACAGAGAGATGAAGACAGAGAAAAGCAGAGGGGGGTGGATGAGGGAAATGTTGAAAAGTAGGTAAGAAACAAAGAAAGAGAAACAGAGAAAGAATCTAATGGGGCGAACTGCCACTAACAAAGCTGGTTAGAAGGAACATGTTCATCCTGATGATTCAGCAAATTCCATGTGGTACCAGAACAGTAAGTGGTTGAGTCCATAATATTCCCTTTCTCTCACACCCATGGAGAATGTTTGGATGGGTAGCAACATTTACACTCTGACTCTTTAGCAAGATGAAGCCAGTTCAAGAGCAAGTAGCTTTGGGGCAATAAGCACCAGTCTATGGGCAAAGCCTATTACCATGATACAAAGGAACAGCAACAAACTCCACAAATGAACGGGATTGGTAGTCTGCACATTTTGCACTGCATCCCAACAGATGTAGGTGTAGGGAGTCAATCACTGTTTAGTTGGTTGTCAGATCGAAGCAGAAATGTGCAAGGAGAGATTTTGCACAGTGGTTTAGAGCAGAAGGGGATTGTATTTTGAAGATCAAGCAGTTGGAGTTCAGTTAGTAATCACACAATGGATTCTGATAGTTCTCTGCTTAATCATACCCTGATTTTACTACGGTGACTACTCTGGCTTGGGTTCTTCAGAAATATCAAATATTAACCAATTGAATTTCCTTATTGCTTTATAAAATGGGAAGAAGTATCACTGAAGATTATCTAAATATTCTATACTGGCCTTTCAAGGCACAGTTGCAGTCATCAATGATTCTGGTGAGGGAAAATCACATAGCCAGTATCTGTGAGAGAACCACCACAGATTGCAAATGAAGGGATATATTTGGAGCAAGAGGGTGTCTTACCAGCGAGTAGAAGGTATGTTCCTTCCACAGGCACTTTTGAACATTGCAAAAACTATTTATGATTTGATTCCTTATATATTCTAAGTAACAGTGTAATACCTTGTGTCAATCAGTTCTCTACTCAATAAGCATGATAGAGCAAATAGTAAGTTCTCCAATGGATATCATTCTCTGTCCACGTTGGCATAAGCATGTTCTGCACCTAAGTTTCATCAGTCATATTATGTACTTACAAAGAATGCTCTCTAAGTTTCTGAAGGCCAGTAAATCCTAGAGGGAATATCATCTAAGTTTACAAAAGAAAATGTTTTAAGCTTCCATGTGGAGGTTAGACATTCCTGGATCCTCCCTTGGAGAACAAGACTTCTTACCTTTTCACCTCAGTTCTATCTCTATGTTCCTAGAGTAATATGTAGGCCACACACAAAAACACATGTAAACTGCTAGCATTAAATTAAACAAAGTGTTTTCCTTAAATTACATGGTTGACAGTTATGTTATTAAAAGTTATGGAAAGCACTGTTTTATGTGAATTATTCAAGCAGTAACAGAACACATATACAGTGCTAAATGCAAAAAAATGTGCACGTTCAGTTAATAATTTGATGATATCAAGGAGTGCATTCTCTAAAATAAAAATTATGCCTTGCTTTGAGACTGTATGATTATTCTTAAACACTGAATCATTTTAGAGAATAAGAACTATAATTAATCCAAATATATTTAATAGTTACATTTACTGAAAATAAAATATGAATTGAACTCTTAACTGTTTATGACATGAAATACTACTGTGAAAATATTTGAATTATTAATCAGGAAAATATATATTATTTTTAAATGCACTGCAATCCCACATAAACAATAGAGAGAGATTGGATATTAAAACTCCTACGATACTTCTTAGTCTATCATGAAATTTTAAGAGGCTATCAGTTTGAGAGTCACAGGTCATAGAAAGAGTTTGGGGGAAAGCAATGTGAAAGACGCAAAGGGATGAAATGGAATGGGGGAAGTCATAACATTATATTTTAATTAAAATCTAAAATAAGTGAAAAAGCTAAAATGACCTAGAAGAATATAATGATGGCATCCAGCAAGGTCAGGGCAGGGAAGCAGGAAGGGGTGGGTGGTTGGGTGGGGGAGAACCTCATTGAAAAAGGGGGAGAGAGGATGGAGTAGAGAGTTTATGGATGGGAAAGCAGGAAAGGGAATAACGCTTGAAATGTAAATTTAAAAGTCCAATAAAAATAATAAAAGATTTTAGGGAAGAGTTTTGTAGAGTTCATTATGGAAACAAAGGCAAAGTGGGGTAATACAATATAGAGGGTATTTTTAAAGACATCAAAAGCAGAAAAATAAGCTAGGAAAAATATTGGCTTCAATTGATTCAAAAGTCCAAGATGATGCTTAATATGTTGCTTAAATTTTATTATGAGAAGAGAAAGTGTTAGTGTTTAGGTTGGAAGTTGGTAAGGAGTATTATGGTGTTTTTGCAAGAATAGTGGACAAGGTAATTTTACAAATGATTTTTGTGATGATCATTACGAGGGAGAGGACAGAATGACATAGAATGTATAGAATAGTGACCAGAATGATGATATTAGCACATGGTGTTATAAGAACAGTAAGCAAAAGGCAATTCCTAATAGTCTGGTTGGAAACATTCCCTCAACTTAGTGATGTTTCGGATAAAGTAAATGTGACCATTTGTGTTAATTCATTAAAGATTGATTCATTTGGGCACATTTTTCTCCTAGTGTGTGTGTGTGTGTGTGTGTGTGTGTGTGGTCAGGGGGTGGGGTAGAATACTTAAGCCAGTATCTATTGATTAGAAATTATGTAAAACTGTCAGTAATTAGGGAAAAACACAAAAAGCCTACTCCATGCAGATACCTGTATGTACTATTAGCACACTATGTCACCTACTATCCAGTTATGACAAGTTCTGAGAAGAATTTACGGTACAAAATCTTTTCTCCTACAATTGTACTTAGTTCCAGGTAGAAATAGATTTTTGCTTACTTAATGTGGGTAAAACATAACAATTTAATGATGTATTAAATGAAAATACTCTACCAGGTAAAACGTAGAAACCAAACTGCTTTTTGAATCAGAAAAGAAAGAACAAGCCTCCGAAACTTTAGATAATTAATTTTATGAGTCAACCTTTATTGAATTTCTATAGCACTTTGGTACTCTGTTATTTTGCTAGCATCCTAAATTGGATGTGGATTGTATGCAATGTTGTTCGTAATGATCTTTTCATCAATAAATTTTGCATGTAACCTCCCCACACACAAACATGCACACACACACACACACACACACACACACACACACACACACACACACACACACTCATTACATCTGTTCCAGTTCACAATGAATTGCATGAAGGTAGCGATGAATTTTTTATACAAAATCTCTCTCTCTCTCTCTCCTCCTTCCTCCATTTCTCTCTGTCCATTGTCCCATCCGTCCATCCGTCTCTCTCTCTCTCTCTCTCTCTCTTCTCTCTGCCCCTGTAAATGATGAAAAGATCATTACGAACAACATTGCATACAATCCACATTAATATATGTGATGGGGTATGTACTAGAAAATAACATTATTACCAGCTTTGACATAAAATCTCTTTGTTATAAGAAGATCTAGACATCATCCTATAATGTTTTGTATGTAAAAAGTTGGATCTCCTGACTCATTAAAGGACTTATCTGGAATTTATTATAATTATAAATCTTAAATTGATAATATAATTATAGCCTATTCTTTATGTATATTTTGCTAGTATTAACACACTTGAAAAACGTGACAAAACATCAAGGTAATTTTCTTAGGACAAAGTAACTTGACACAAATTCAATTGACAAGGTGCCATAAGGAAACAGGTTGACATTATTTTATTTGAAAACACAGATAATACAATTCTACTGGACTGCTGTGTTATAAGAACACACAAAAGTCAAGCTGGAAGCAACACGGATGTTGAGCCAAAGAGCAGATAAAGAAAATGTGGTTCATTTACACAGTCAAATACTATACAACTATTAAAAACGAGGACATCATGAATTTTGCAGGCAATTAATGCAACTAGAAAGTATCATCCTTAGTGAATTAACACAGACCCAAAAGGACATGCATGATATGTAGTCACTGAGAAGTAGATATTAGCCTAAAAGTACAGAATACCTAGAATACAACCCACAGAGTGTAAGAAGTGTAACAAGCAGAAAAACCCAAGAAAGGATCTTGAGGGATAAAGGGACCTTGATGGAAGAGGGGAGGTAGAGGGGGAAGGGGAACAAAATCAGGTATCAGGGGTGCAGGAGAGAAGCCCAGAGGGCCAGGAGAGTGAATGGATATATGCAGCCTCAGGAGTTTAGCCAAAAGACCCTACAACAACAGAGAGAGCAACCATCTGGGTCTACCTCCAGTAGTACACTGGGCCTCAAGAGGAGGGAGCGGACTACTAAAGCACAGTCACAATTCCTGACCCACGACTGTTCCTGACTAAAAGAACTGCAGAGTGAAAAAAGAGAGAAGGGACTGAAGACAGGAGCCCTAGCATGACTGTCCTCTGAGAGGCTATATCAGCAGCTGACTGAACAGAAGCAGATACACCCAACCATTGAACCGAAGTCAGGGATCCCTATGGTTGAATAAGGGGAAAGATTGAAGAAGCTGAAAGGGAGGGCGATCCCACAGAGAGAGCAGTAGTTTTAACTAAATCATACCTCAGGGAGCTCCCAGAGACTGCCATCAACCAGGGAGTATACAAAGGCTGTTCTGAGGCCCCTGGTAGAGGACTGCCTGGTCTGGCCTCAGTGGGAGATGAGCCTTTGGTTTAGGGAATGGGAAAGACTGATGGTTGGGAGAGAACCATCTCAGAGGCTAGCAGGAGGAAGACTGGGATGGGGAACTCTATGAAGAAGGACAGGGTGGGGCAACGTCTGGAAGTAAGAAAAATTAAATTAAAAATTTATAAAGTCATTGATAATAACGAGTTGCCTATACATATCTTAACTCTTAGGTTCCTTGCTGTACATTTGTATAAGTGTAACTTTAAATAAGAAATAGTTTTGTCTTATGTATCCAAGATCCTTTGGATACTTCAGATATAATAAAATTTTGCTTTACTTTTGCCCTATAAAGGAAATAATTTTGCACCCATCAAATCTATTTACACACATTTCAAAGACCTGCACATGTGGGCTGATCTCATTTGATAGGAAGAGTTTAACGATTCTTCACTGCGACCTTAAGTGAGTATTATGTCACATTTCCTACTAATACTAAGTCCCCAAATGTCAACAGTGCTTATACTGAGAGTCCCTGCTTTAATATATGCAGTTTAGTAGAAAATGTGGCATTCCTTAATACAAATATTCCTAGCTCCATTTTGCCTCAGAGAAAGAGGAAAGACAGGAGACAAATTAAAAGAATTCACTTGGCTTGGTAACTAAGTAGATGTGGAGAGTGAGCAGGAGGAGCACAGATCCAGGCGACACCCAAGTATCTAACTTGGCCACCTGAGTTGATGCATTTCACTTTTTCTGACAACACCAAAGACAGCAGACGGCATAAGCAATTCTAGTTCAGTCCTAAATGAAATCTACAGACTGATGGCAGTGGTTCTCAATCTTCCCAATGGTGTGACGCAATAGTACAACTCCTTATGTTCGGGCGATCCCCAACCCTAAAATTATTTTTGTTCCTAGTACATGACTGTAAGTCTGCTATGCCCATGAACTGTAATGTTAATGTCTGATATGCAGCATGGTCTTAGGCGACCTCTTTGAAAGGGTTGTTTGGCCCCGAAATAGTCATGAGACATAATTCTCTATCACCACCCTCTCAAGATGCTCCAGGAAGAGGGGCAAGCAGGAGATGACCGCAGAATGCTGAAGACTGAAATGTGATTAAAACAGCAGCAGCAGCAGCAGCAGCAGCAGCAGCAGCAGCAGCAGCAGCAGCAGCAGCAGCAGCAGCAGCAGCAGCAGCATTCTGCTCCAGGACAATGCCCAACTGCTGAAATTACCCAGCTGCTGCTCTTGGCCTTCCTACCTGCCAGTCCACTACTTTAGAAAATCTTTTGTCTCTCTGCGAACTCTTATACGCTATTACGCTCCATTTAGAAATGTCCCCCACAGGTGCATACATTTGAATACCTACTCCTATCACGGTTTGGCTGTTGAAGGAGTTTTGAAACCTTTAATAATTCCGAAAGGAAGCACTTCACTGGGGTTTGCTTTGAGGGTTTATAGCTTCATTTACACCCTGTTTTGTTTTCTCTCTGTTTCTGCCTATGGTAAAAGTTGCAGTCTCTCAAAGTCCTGCACCAGAGACCTGCTCCCATGTTCAGGGAGCCCCATTTAGACTATCTCTTGAACCATAAGCCGAAATCAACTCTCAGTTCCACAAATAGAAATTGTTCATGGTGTGTTTGTTTGTTTGCTTTTAGCAAAAAGTTAGTAAAACAGACATCATGGCTGGAAGAATTCATTTTCCTTAAATTTTCAGCATGCAGCTTTACAGAAAGACTTTTTCAGCCACAAACCCCACATTAGAAAATACTCTCAAGAGTGACCCTGTCCTGGTGTGTACTGTGAAAATGCACATCACAAATGTTGAGAGTCATAGCTTTCTAGGTCGTTTATAATTATGTCTCTATCTAGTTATCCATATGGAGAGATGGAGATAAAAATGGCAAGTTCACTGTTGTAAATTCAAAATACAAAACTAACCTTCAAGTTTCACTTGTGTAAATTTGTTTGATGTAGTTTTAATGCCCTAACATTCCTCACTGTGGAGAGCACATGTTTGCAGTCAGTGAAGGATCCACCGTTCTGCTTCTCATCGCTCTTGTACTTCAAGACTTTCCCTGTGTCTCTCACTGTCACTTTAACACGTCTCCTTAGAGCAAGTTAAACATTGCATGCCTCCATCATTCACCCTAGACACTCCGCTGGAAAGGTATCTTTTCTATTATTATGCAAATTTTACAAATTTTTACACAGGTTTTATCTGATGTGTCAGAGGCTCATTTATGAAGTAAATACAGGTGTGAGTGAGGGGAAATAGGAGCCTGGCATAATTCTTAAGAAATAGTGGAAATGGGTCAGCCAATATTTTTTTCATTTGAACCACATTGTATAGTTGCTACATAAAGCAATATTGACAAATTGATAATCTTCACCCCCCAGTGGACATTTCATAGTTTATACATCATTTTTCAAGTTATGACCTAATTGATTGCTGTGTCTACGTAGTTAAAACCCAGCCCCATTTTCTGCAATGATGCGTCATACAAATACCAATGGAACATTAATTAGATTTGAAATCCAGTGATAATGTGACAACAAAATCAGTCCCATTTTGGAAAAGTTGTCACAGTCAACTCCTGTCTCTGGTAACTGTCTTAGGCCTGAATTTGCTCACTGATATATCCATTTTGAAAATGCTTAAATAAAGTGAAGTGGAGTTATCCAGCCAAGACTGAGAGGTATAATACTTTGCAGTGGTTCCACTGCATGGCAACCTCTATATTTCTAGAGCTTCATTCACTCCAAATCAGTTCCAATACCATTGATGCCTAATATCAGATAATTGTCATCAGGACTCTCATACACTGAAGGATATGAAGCAGTGCTTTCTACTTATTACATAGCAGCACCAATTTTCTCGGATTGATGGAAAAAAAATGATTGAACACACTGTCAAATATCCTCCAGGGAGAAACGGCTTAGCCTGAGCGCTGAAATTAATCTTCAAATAAATATTGATCCATCTCTCCATGGTTTTTTATTCGTGTTGTTTCCTACTAATTATCTCCTGTATCTTTTTATTTTCTTCTCTTGCACCACCCGCAACTTTGTCACCTGCATATGGACAGGGAGGGTACTCCTACTCGGGAGTAAGTTCTTAAACATAGAAGAAGAAGGAGGATTAGATATAAATAACAACACAGTTTTTTGATAAATGCTCAAGATGTCATATTATTGTATATATCTATGTGTACATATATGTATGTGTGTATGTGAATGTAATATGTAATGGCACTAGAGTATTTTAAGAATTACATTTTAGAATTAAATATATTCATGATATTCAGATCATGTCGTTTTCCATTTTAAAATTCTGATATTTAATTTTATCATAAAAAATCAAAAATAATTTACTCTTTTCTACAAATGGTCAGAAGCATGAGTGTCTTCACAAACTTTTAAAATCATTTTTATATTTTATATTTGCTAACACCAACCTGATACTTTAGGTAACACAACTACTAAGACAAAAATGTAATCAGTACTTATACTTTTAATTCCTTTTTATTAAAACATGAGGAATTGAAAGGAGTAGGTGCCTCCCTCCTGTAAGCTTGATCAAGTTTTCCAACTGTACTAGAGCCATTTTTATTAGTCATAACTTCAATATAACTGAGAAGGCTTAGCAACTCCTGGACAGAAGAAAATTATAGGCTAATAGTTTAAGTGACTTCCAAACATTGTTTATGATCAAAGTGTCATACATTCAATTGTGCTATGGCAGTTGTATTCAAAGCACTGTGTAGAAAGTATGCCACTCCAAGTCAGTTTTCTTCCAACTCTCTTCACAGGCGTGTGCACAATTCACAAAGTCACATCTGAGGCATCTGCCACTAAACGGATTATTGTTTGAGTCTACCTGGCTTAAATGGCTACTTTTCTCCTACTCTTGTTCTTTGTTTTATTTGTGTGTTTTACTTTGTCACAACTTACTTTTCTAATTTTCACACATCTTAACCGTGTGAAATTTACATTTACACTACTCCACCAAAGTAGGCTACATCATCATAGTATGGGAAATATATGAATGGGAGCTAAAATCTTACTATAAATAGTAATTATACTAAATCTCAAAATATGCATAGACTCAGCATCCATTCCTTGTGTATATGGTGCCCTCATCTAAAACAAATGTAATAACTAAGACCAATGAATTAACAACTTCTAAGATGTCCTCCTACAGGAATTATGTTCATTCTTCCTTAGACAAATGTGAGAGACTGATTTCCTGACGGCAAAGGCATGATTGCTATGTCATCAGATGGCATTTAGAAACTTAATAGATGCTCTTTATCCATATGGATGACCACTTTATTTCTGAACGTATTCACAGAGTTCTGATAAAATTAGATAAAGAACATGCATTCAATTAATGTATTTCTAAGGAGAGGTATCTGCTCAACAAAACACCTCAACATCTGAATATTCTATAATTTTGTTAACTGTTGACAAAGACATTTTTATTCATCATATGCTTTTTATTGATGTTTTTATATATTTACATCATTAACATGCCTGAAACAGTATTAACAGTAAAAATAGAAACACACCTTCTGCATTAATATGGCTTTAAGTAGTATAGTTAATTGCATTGGAATAAAACATAGACTAGAAAATTCAGTTCAGCCTCCATTTATCTGTCTTAAGATTCATGGCTATCAAGGGAACACACATCAGAGTCATTAGAATGTTTTCAAAGACAACAATCCCCAATAGTTACATACATGATGGCTTTAAAACGACTTAAAGTTTCAGGGGAAAATATTACTTAACTGTTGTTAATTTTTGCCTTGTTTTCTAGTCTGAGCCATGTTTAATCATGTCTAAATTGTCTTAGTGAAAGCATATGGAAGTGTGTGTCAATTACGTCTTTAATCATAACCTTCTTACCAACCTCATCAGACTGACTATCATCCTCTGGTCCCCTTTTCTTCTTCCATTTGTCCCTTTCTTTATTTTTGATTTCTTCCTTGCTTCCATTTTCATTTTCTAACATGGCATATCACATGATTTGCTTTTCTCACATTATCCAGTTCAGAATGTCAAGTACAGATTTTGTGACCAAACCATAGATAATATTACTTACAAGATGTTATTGATTTGAAGGTAAACTCAAAATGAAAAACCAGAGTAGTATGGGTAAATTTATAAAATTCACAAATATGCACATGCACACACACACACACACACACATACACAAACACACACACACTATCATATTCATAAGTATACACATGTATACACATATACATGCTCAAACATCCATGTATACTTATCCACATGCAGACAAAATGACATATAAAAACATGCACATTTATACACACATATGCGAAAACACAGGTACAAATTTTCACATGTGAACAAATGCACGTGTAAAACATATATATATATATATATATATATATACATATATATGAACATATATACACATGTACGTGGAAACATATGTACATATATGTGTGTGTATATTTATGCACATAAACACACTTGTAGTGACACAATTACACATACACATATTTCACACTCATACACATGTGAAACACACATACATGTTTTCAACCCATTGACATTGACTATTATTCAAAATAATAAAAACGTAGTAATATTTCATAAGTGTGTCTCCTACTTTTACTCTTTCAAAAATAATGTCTTGTATTTTCTTCCATTGATTTTCTTTTATTTAAATCCATCACAATGAACAACAAACCAAGCCTCAGCACATGCTTTTAAATTCAGCTGTCGACTTCCTCTGTGGTAGCTGGCCTTACATCCCAGTGACCTCAGTGTTAGCTTTGCTATGGATCAGAGCCCAGACCAGATGGTTGCTATTACCTGGAATTGCTTTTAAAAGTCACCAGGTACCTTGTGGATGAGGATATTCCAGGAGTGTTCTCAGAGAACAAGCATGCCATTTTCATTGCCCAGGAATGGAAATACCAAGGTTAACTTTACTTGTCCCACAGTAGATGTGGAAAGTTGCCTTAGTCACAACCCATGGCTCACATCTGCACATTGTGAGGTCTCTAATCAGGATTCGTGTAGTCCTGAAGGTCCAATAGCAGCTGAGTTGTGAAGAAAAAGACTCGCCGGTTGCTACCTAAGTGTTCAGGCACAACACAAATAGTTTTTCCAAGCCACTTGAGAAACATTCATTTTTATTGTAAAATAGTCCCATAGATGTTCAAATTTTTCTTCTCCTCCCACTCCTTTTTCTACTGCCATTATTATTACTGTTCCTAATATTCACACAGTCACCACGATTACAGGTACCACTCTTTTTCCTGAAAATGCTGTTAATGAATTTTTTGCATTCATTAGTCCTTTAATTTCTACTCAAGTAATCAAAGTGGATAATTTGCACAATCGGTGAATAAAGGCATGGAGGTCACTTGCATATGCAGCAGATTATAGATACAGACACAGCAGATTATAAATACAGACTTAAAACTTATGCCCATTATTTATGAATAAAAACTAATTGTCTACAATTCTATACTTTATAACTTTTCATATATTTTTATATCAATGAAGGTTATTTCCCAGTGTGACCTTTAGACTTTGGTTGTGGGTAGAAAATCAATACACCAAAAGAATGCACTAATATAGTATTTTAGGAAAGACATACCAAGAAGTTAATTTACATTCTTAAATCCATGGTTGTATTTTGATAACATACATACAATATAGTATATGTTTACTATATATTTCATACATTGAAAAAGAAAGACACCTATGTTTTCTGAATGCCAATTAGAGGGTATAAGAAACTTGATTTTTACCTTCTTCCAGAATAATATTAAAGCAGGGCTTCAGATTCACCTGTATAATGTACAGAAAAGAAACTCAAACAGTGGTTGTTCACTTTGAATCACTGAAGCTTTAGAAATTCTGATGAAACTTCAAAGAAAATGAAGGCAAAGGAAGCTGTAAGAAGAAAAATAAGTATCAACCTGGTACCTCGGTGGTATTACATTTTCAAATGAAGACTGTGATTCTAGTGCAGTCAAATGTACTGGCAAAAAAGGATTTGAAGTGATTTTTGGCAGTAGATTTTCTACACAAGACAATGGACAATGTGTCCTTCCCACGTTTCTACTAATTCAGAGAAAATAAAAACACATTGCTAGCAGCAGTGTCTTTTGAAACTGGAAAACTAATAATAGTCATCACAAAATAAAGATAGGTATGACAAGTTAACAGAAAATTATGTCATAGCATGGGATAGATTATTACAAAATCCGGCAACAAAGAAGAGATTTTTTTCCTATCCTCATTTATAATCTGAAATGTAGTATCTGCATCTGTTGGTGATTATTATTTGGAGTTTGGCTAACAGTAAACCATGTTCACATTGACTTTGAAGTTAGTGTGTTTGTGTGTGTGTGTGTGTGTGTGTGTGTGTGTGCGCGCGCGCGCGCACGCATGCCTGTGTGTCTGTGTCTGTCTGTCTGTCTGCATTTTATTGTAGGTGGATCTGCATGTGTTGATATGAATATCTATGTGCACTACACACAGGTGGAAGTCAGAAGAGATATTTGATATCCCACTCTATTGAGTCTTCCTTACTTTTTTGAGTCTGGGTTTCTCAATAAGCCTGGGAGTTTAATGTTTACTCTCTAAGCAGGTTGGGCATGAAATCCTTTCAATTCTATTGTTTCTGCCTCCTCTTCCACTCTGGTCTCTGTTTACAGTCACACAAGGCTTTAAGAGACTGCACTGGATTCAAATATAGAACCACACGTAAGTACAGTAATTGCTTTTAACAACTGAGCCATTACCCTAGCTGCTTGCTTTGAGATTTTTAAGGTCTAAAACTGGAATGTTTCTCTCCTAAATGTATTTTTATTTGACTCTATATACATAATAATTGTTCTTTGAAAAACTAGCCATTTATAAATTAGAATTACTCTTACATATTTGGTTTTGGCCCTACTAGCTCAATTTACACCAGAGAGGCTTTCTCTAGAAGCTGATGGAAGCAGAAGGCAGAAACCCACAGCCAAACACTGGGCTCAGAGAATCCTCCAGAAGAGGGAGGAAAGATAGTGGGAACCATCTAAGTCAAGGAAACCAGGATCACAGGGCCCACAGAATCAAGAAAGCACATCTCCTTAGTGCTCCAGGAGTCTGTGCAGGTCTGCACTATGTCTACTGCATTCATGCTGTGGTTGCACAGCTTGAGGGCTTTTGTGTCTATAGCATATTTTTTTCATTTATTTACATTTCAAATGTTATTTTCTTTCCTGCTATCCCATCGATAAACTCCCTATCTCATTCCCCTTCCCCCTTCTTCTATAAGGATGTTCACCCACCCATCCACCCTCACCTTTCTGCCTCCCTGCTCTGATATTTCCCTACATTGGGAAGTCGAGTCTTGGCAGGACCAAGGGCTTCCCCTCTCATTGTTGCCCAACAAGGCCATCCTTTGCTACATATGCAGCTGAAGCCATGTGTACTCTTTGGATGGTGGTTTAGGGCCTGGGAGCTCGGGTTGGTTAGTATTGCTATTCTTATGGGGCTGCAAAACCCAATAAGCGCCTTAATCCTTTCTCCAATTCCTCCAATGTGGACCTCGTAATCAGTTCAATAACTGGCTGCAAGCATCTGCCTCTATATTTTTAATGCTCTGGCAGATCCTCTCAGGAGACAGCTATATAATGCTCCTGTCAGCATCCACTTCTTCACATCAACAATGTTGTCTGGGTTTCGTGACTGTATGTGGGCTGGATCCCCAAGTGGGGCAGTCGTTGGATGGCCTTTCCTTCAGTCTCTGCCCCAAACTTTGTTGCCATATCTCCTTCTATGAATATTTTTTTTTTTTTGCCTTCTAAGAGGGACTGAAGCATCCACACTTTGATCGTCCTTCTTGAGCTTCTTGTGGTCTGTAGATTGTGTCTTGTGTAATCTGAGCTTTTGCGTTAATGTCTACTTATCAGTGATCATATCATGTGTGATTTTTTTGTGATTGGGTTACCTCACTCAGAATAATAATTTCTAGTTCTATCCATTTGTAATAGCTGAGTAGTACTCCATTGTGTAAATGTACACAAGTTCTGTGTCCATTCCTCTGTTGAGGAACATCTGGGTTCTTTCTAGCTTCTGGCTATTATAAATAAGGCTACTATGAACATAGTGGAACATGTGTCCTTGTTATATGTTGGAGCATCTTTTGGGTATATGCCGAGGAATGGTATAGCTGGGTACTCAGGTAATACTGTCCAATTTTCTGAGGAAACTTCAGACTGATTTCCAGAGTAGTTGTACCAGCTTGTAATCCCACCAACAGTGGGGAACTGTTTCTCTAAGTGTGGAAGAAGTAGTTTCACTGAATCTTTTACCTGCTTTTAGGAACCCTTTGTTCCTACTCTGTTTCTTTTCTCAGTCGCATAATCTTATTTCATATTGCTATTCCAAGTTTTATTGATATTCCTGGCAAGCCTGTTCTTTTCCGAAGGTAAATGGAGGGGTAGTGGATCTGGGGAAAAGGGGAGGTGAAGGAGAGCCGGGGAGTGGAATTAGGGGAATCTGGGATAGGGTGGTAATTTTTTTTTCATTTTTATTGGTTATTTTATTTATTTACATTTCAAATGTTATCCCCTTCCCAGTTTCCCCTCCACAAGTCCCCTATCCCCTTCCCCCTCCCCCTGCCTCTATGAGGGTGGTCCCTCACCAGCCCACCTACATCTGACTCAGGACCCTAGCATTCCAAAACCTGGGTTATCAAGACTCCATAGGACAAAGGTGGGGAGGCTTCCCTCCCAGTAATGACAGATAAGGCAATCCTCTGCTACATATCCAGGGGTGTTGCAAAATCCTTCAGCTCCTACAGTCCTTGCCCTAACTTGTCCATTGTTGTCCCTGTGCTGAGTCCAATATTTGGCTGGGTACATCTGCATTTGTATTGGTACAGCTCTGGCAAAGCCTCTCACAGAGCAGCTATACAAGGCTCCTGTCAGTAACTGCTTCTTTACATCAGTAGTAGTGTCTGGGTTTGGAGTCTCCAGATAGGATGAATCCCCAGGTGGAGCACACTCTGAATGGCCTTTCCTTCAGTTTCTGCTCCATTCTTAGTCCCTGGATTTCTTTGAGAGGAGGCATTCTGTATTGATACTTTTGTAGCAGGTGGGGGGCCATTCTTTTGCATGAAATATATAAAGCAAGGCACCCATGATAGTACTGGTTATGTTCTAGTATCCAGTTTTCCTGCCACCGGGGTCTATATGAGGCTGCTGCCTAATCCATTGATCTCTTGAGGTGGATCTTGCTCAGATTCCCAGCTATCTGCACCCTGTTGTTAGCTGTCACAAATCCATGTAACCCAGTAAAATCAAAACTCAAGAAGCTTGCAATTTATCAGTCAGAGTTATAATAAATTCTCAATCCATAAAACATTCACACCATGAACTCAGAGTCAATTGATATTGATAAATACTGCCCATCTAAATGAGACAAATTGTTCTGTAATTATTCACTGTTATATGATATTCATAGCTACCTGTGACTATTTAAAACAATCAAGAATCTGGATTGCCTTTCTCTTCCTCCATCTTCATTCCTTCTCCTGTGCCTCCTTATCTCTCCCATTTCTCAAACTCTCAACCTGCCTTCTTTATCCACTGCCCAATTATAGGCCTTATCTTCTGCCTACTCTCACCTGCATATAGACAGCCAAAAGGGGGAAATGTGGATTGCTGTCTACATGCATGCTCTAGCCTTATCTTGTCCCTGCCCTCGCTGATGTATAGACAGCAATCCACACCTTCCATCATCCAGAGGCCATATATATCCACTGGATATGGTCTCTACAAGTTCGTTACTCCATTTGTTGAATATTTCTGCTAATTTCCTCACTGTTGGGTCCTGGGAACCACTTGGGTCCCTGGCTTCTGGGATTTTTTTAGTGGCTACCCCAAGTTCCACTGGGGAGTCTACTTTCAAATTCCTGACCCTCTGTATTTCTCCCCCATTTCCTCCCATATCTAAACTGCTCCCCCTTGTTCACTCCTCCTCTGCTCTCTCTCCCAGACACCTCTCTTCCTCTACTTCCTGGAGATTATTTTCTTCCCCCTTCTGAGTAGGACTGTAGCATGCACACTTTGGTGTGATCTTCTTTCTTCTTGGGTGTCACATTTTCTGTGAGTTTTATCATGGTTATTCCAAACTTCTCTTTGGCTAATATTCACTTGTCAATGAGTACATACCATGTGTGTTCTTTTGTGACTGAGTTACCTCACTAAGGATGATATTTTTAAGTTCCATCCATTTGCCTAAGAATTTCATTAAATTATTGTTTTTAATAGCTGCTATGAACATAGTGGAGAATATGTCCTTGTTATATTTGGTGCATCTCTTGTTTGTATTCCCAGGAGTGGTATAGCTGGGTCCTCAGGTAGTACTATGTCCAATTTTTTTGAAAATCAGCCAGACTGATTTCCAGAGTGGTTGTACCAGCTTGCAATCCATCAACAAGGGAAAAGTGTTCCTCTTTCTATACATCCTTGCCAACATCTGCTGTCACCTCAGTTTTTGATCTTAGTCATTTGACAGGTATAAGGTGGAATCTCAGGGTTGATTTGATTTGCATTTCCCTGTTGACTAAGAATGTTGAACATTTCTTTAGTTGCTTCTAAGCCATTTGATATTCCTCAGTTGAGAATTCTTTGTCTAGCTCTGTTTACCATTTTTTAATAGGATTATTTATTTTTCTGGAATCTAAAAATACCATCCTGGATGATGTAACCCAGTCACAAAAAGAGCACATGGATAAGATAAATCCAACCCACATGGAGCCACCAAACCCAATCACTATTGCTGATGCCAAGATGTACATACTGACAGGAGCCTGATATTTATGACTCCTGAGAGGCTTTGTCAGAGCCTTACCAATACAGATGAGGATGATTGCAGCTCAACATCAGACTAAGCATGGGGATCTCATGAAGGAGTTAAAGAAATGACTAAATCTAAATGAGCTGAGGGGTTTGAAACTCCATAGGAAAAACTACAATAACAACCGAGACCCCACACACACACAAACAGAGCTACCAATGAAAGAGTACACATGGATCCAACTGCATATGTAGCAGAGGATAGAATTATCTAGCATCAGTAGAAAGAAAAGCCCTTTGGTCCTGTGAAAGCTTGTTTTCCCAGTGTAGGGAATGCCAAGGTGTTGAGGTAGGAGTAGGTGGGTGGGAGTGGGCACATCTTCATAGAAGCATGAGGAGGTGGATGGGAGAGGGGGAGTAAGGGGATAACATTTGAAATATATATATATATATATATATATATATATATATATATATATATATTCAATAAAAAAGAAAACACATCGGATGCCCTCAATGATAAATGGGTATTAGCCAAAAATCTCAGAATACCCAAGATAAAAGTTACAGACCATATGATGCTCAAGAAGAATTGTGACCAAAATGCAGGTTCTTCTGTCCTTCTTAGACTAGGGAACAAAACACTCATCGAAGGTAGAGGGTGGGAGGGACTTGAGAGATAGAGATAGAATAGGGGTGGAATAAAGGGGGCAGGGTTAGGTATGAGGAGGACAGAGTGTCAGGACTTTGAATGGAGGTGTGTAGCAATGGGGGATGTGGAACTGTCAGTAGCCAACCAGAAGTTTCAGATGCCAGGATAGCAAGAAGTTCCCAAGACCGAACATAGATGAAAATAACTGAAAGCCCAACAAGGAGAGAGGACCTGTAGAGACTATATGAAGAACACAAGACGTTAGACTCCAGAGAACCAAATAACACTAATAAAAATGGAGTAGAGAGCTAATGAAAGAATTTTCAACTGAGGAATATGGAATGGCAGAGAAGCACCTAAAGGTCAAAAACTCAGGTGACAGCAGATGTTGGCAAGAATGTGGAGAAATAGGAACACTCCTCCATTGTCGGTGGGATTGCAAGTTGGTACAACCACTCCAAACCAGTCTGGCAGTTCATCAGATAATTGGACATAGTGCTACTTGCGGACCCAGCTATACCACTCCTGGCCATATACCCAAAAGATACTCCAACATATAACAAGGACACCTGCTCCAATATGTTCATAACATCATTGTTTTTAATAGGCAGAAGCTGGAGAGAACCCAGATGTCCTTCAACAGAGGAATGTATACAGAAAATGTGGTACATTTACACAATGGAGTAATACCCTAATTTCTTTCTCAGCCTGTTTATCCTTTGAGTAGAGGAAAACTACTGACTTGTTTGGGTAAATTTTGTATCCAGCTACTTTGCTGAAGTTGTTTATCAGCTATAGGAGTTCTCTTGTAAATATTTTGGGGTCACTTATACATACTGTTATATCATCTGCAAATAGTGATATGTTGAATTCCTTCTTTCCAATTTATTACTTTGATCTCCTTTTGTTGCCTAATTGCTCAGGATAGGACTTCTAGTAATATATTGAATAGATTAGGGGAGAGTGGGCAGCCTTGTCTTGTCCCTGATTTTAGTGGGATTGCTTCAAGTTTCTCTCCATTTAGTTTGGTGTTGACTATTGGTTTGTTGATTATTGGTATATTGTTTTTATTATATTTACTTATGTACCTTGAATTCCTATTTTCTTTAATACTTCTAGCATGAAGGGGTTTTGTATTTTGTTAAAGGTTTTTTTTTTTTTTCAGAATCTAATGAGATGATACTGTGTCTTTCTTTCTGTTTGTTTATATAGTAGGTTATGTTGATGGATTTCCACATATTGAAGCATCCCTGCATCCCTGGAATGATTAGGGAAGGCTGAGGTAGGGTTGCATTTTTATGAGAAAAAAACCACAAAATCCAAAGTAGAATTATAAGATGATAGGAATTTTGAATTTTCTTAAATATTATTTTAATTACATATGCTATTGTTGATATATTATAACATGTATTACCAATTTGGTTTCCATCATTAAAGATAGTTAAAATTAATAAATTTTCCTATATTCTTGGGAATTATTACCTCTCTCTGTCTTTCTCTGTCTCTCTGTCTTTTTCTCTCTCTGTCTCTGTCTCTGTCTCTGTCTCTGTCTCTCTCTCTGTGTCTTTCTCTGTCTCTCTCTGTCTCTCTGTCTCTCTGTCTCTCTGTCTCTCTGTCTCTCTCTCTCTCTCTCTCTCTCACACACACACACACACATTTCTTAAACCAAAATATAATCAATTTAGAAATATCGTGTTTTTAATAGTCTAGATTATTTGTTTTATTGTAATGACTACCTTGAAATGAGTATAGATGAGGAAATTATACACACACATGTGTATTTATATACATATATATGTATATATATAATATATAAAATCTCTCTACACTTTGTGTTTCACTTAAAAATTGAAACATAAAGGCTTATATTGATATATTGCTTTGTTAGTTTTGTCTTGTTTGTGTTAATTTGAGTAAAGATTTAATCTGTAAGTGTACGAAGTTTTTGAGAGATCATGAAATTGTAGCTGTTGCTGCAAATACTAATTTCCAGTTGGTGGAGCAGCACTAAGCAGACTTGTGGGAGAGCATGGACCAGATGGTAGGGTAGCCCATCATGTCTTTCTTAACCATCCTTAACAGAATCATGACTGAGGAGCCAGTGCTTTTCACTAGAGAATGGGACCAGAAAGACAACCCTTGGATCTGTTGTCCAGTCTGAAACTTTTAATATGCAATAAGGAAACTTAGGTTTCTCCTTTAATTTTGTTGTGGTATATGGCAGTTGATGAAGTTCAATTCTTTGAATTATCTGTGTTTTTTTAAGTCAACCACAAAGTAGCCAACATTTCTTTCAGCATGTTTGGTAATCCTTTATGCTTCATCTCTGTAGTTTCAGGAGAAATTTGAGACATAAGACCCTTATCCTTGATGGTGATAGAAGGTAAAAGTTCCCCTTTATTGTAAAGTTCATCTTACTGTTCCCGTTTCTGGCAGGCTCGGTTTTATCACCAGCTTAGTACTGTTAACATATTTTTCTCCTATATAGAAAGCCATGAAATGGTTGGCAACAGATTAATTTATGTCAGCCCATTGAAAGTACAGAATGAAGAAGACAAGCAATTCTAAATGTGGGGGCACATAGGAAATAATGCTTTCTGGGCTATTGGTCAAATTTTTCTAATTTTCAATTTTTTTATTTGTTCTATAGCAAAGCACTGAGCATAGACAGATAACAAATAAGCTTTACTAAATTTAATGACTCTAAAAAGAAAAAAATGATTTCTATTTATGCATTTCTCCATTAGTATTTTAAGATTCTAATTATGTTCCCACAATGAGTTATTTCATACCAGTCACCAACCATTGACAATCAGTGTGTCTTAGAAACAAATGTTTTAAACATATCAGATTAGACTTTATATATTGAATAACAGCTCTTGGAAAAGACACTGAGAAAAGTAATTTGAGCACAATGTGGATTACTCGAATCTGCTTCCCATTATAAAACATTTTCAGACACCATTAGAGGAAAAGTGGGGGATTTACACTGCAGTAGATAAGCAGCCATAGGCTCAAAGTCAGTATCTTAAAGCCAATTGTGGAATTTCATATCCCCTTCCATACAATATTCTTTAGATCTTTTGTTTAATGGGAACTAAGCAAGATGCACAGCTGCGTAGGCCATAGAAAATCCTTCATGCTTTTACCATGCCCTATAAAGGTACACTTCTCTGAAGGTTTCAGTACAGTGATGTTTTGCTCAGAAGCTTCCTAAAAGTGTCGTGCAGCCCATTCGTGTAATGGAATTTCCTCCCAAAGCAATAGGAGTACCTCTATTCCTCTAATATTTGTTTAGATTTCCATAACCTATGTATTAATAGTGTAGCTAGGAAGGGTGAACTCTACCTGCTCCAAGTCTGGCCTCTGAGCAGCAGACCATCAAGTCCAATGTCAACAAACTTTCAAAATTGATATTCCAAGATTACACTGTTAATGTTGTCTCAAATGAATCTAGAATAAAAATGAATACAGGGAGAAAAGGAGCAGCATTACCTTTCAGCTCCCAAAAGGAAAAAAAATAAATATTTCAAAACTCTAATCAAAGGACAAATATTTTAAAAACATTACTGACTAGACACCTTCTAAGAGAGGGAGACTATTACCAAGCAATCAAAGGTGTTATGATATTGAAAGTGACAGAGATAAAATAGATATCAGGGTAATTTCAATCCATCAGACAATTGTAAAGATGTTCTTATATCTTTGGAATTCAGCTCATTGCCTAG
Source organism: Rattus rattus (assembly GCF_011064425.1). NCBI lineage: Eukaryota > Metazoa > Chordata > Mammalia > Rodentia > Muridae > Rattus > Rattus rattus. The sequence continues at coordinate 109,820,171 of NC_046160.1, read as the reverse complement.
GGAAGAATGTTGGAAAGAAGTTGTTCACTGGAAACATAACTTTCCCCACGCTGGCCTGGATGCTTTGGATTAAAGGACCATTTGCTTTTAACTCTATTAAAGAGGATTAAAAAGTCAAAACTATTCAAATGTGTCTGTGTAGGCATTTGTATAGAAGCAAGGAAAGGAAGGAAGAAGAGAAAAGTGGAGGCAATGTGTCTACTTAGACAAATTCAATTCAGAAAAAGAAAAACGAAAAAGCCTAGAGTACCCAGTAAACCATGGACATTGAATAACCCATGATTTGAGCCTTGATTTTTAGATCATACAAATCATGAAGCTAATGGAGATACAAATGCATTACACAAAATATATGATCGGGCACCAGATTAGGATTTTCCTGAACTTTCTATGCTACCAAAGGGGTATAACATATTTTAAAACTACCCCAGGCATCTCTGCTTTTCAACCCTCAATATGTCCAGAGAAGGACTCTGTGTTTTAAAAAGAGGACACCAACTGAGAGTATACATCTGAGTCTCAGCCTCACATTGCCAGATACTACAGTGAATTACCTGACCTAAAATTACAATACCAAGAAACGAAATAAAAATACAAACAAACAAACCAAGAAAAAAAAACCTTATAATACCTTTGAGTCTGTAGATACATATATGTCATGCTGTTACCATTGCAATGGACATTATTTTCATATTTAGAAAACAGTGCATGTTCATTAATTTAATATTTGGTTGGTGGAGGTGTCTTTTGATCTAATTACAAGAAGGATTATGATTCATTCACCCATGAGGACTGACTTCCTAGGTCATTGTGAATAGTCATAGTCTAGTATGCATGCTGCTTGAGAGGGAAGGTAGAGGACAGAACAGATAAACAGATGCACAGTCATGATGTCTGTCTGTGTAGGTTGAGGCATCTTTGGACGTGGCCTTTTTACTTGTGTTTATACTCAAGAAACTTGATGAAGTCTCTGGCCCCTCTCCTGAGGTGTTGGTTAGTGTGTGGCTCCTATGTAAGGAATTCAATGATGGAAACCAGGTCTAAGTTAGGGTACGAAAGGATTATTGTTGCTGTGACCCCAAGAAAGGAATAACTGGAAACCCAGTGAGTGAAAAGGAAAGATTTTATCTTGTTAGTTTGAACCTTACTTCTTGTACGTGTCAACACCATCCCATGATGTATGCTTTTTGTCTGTTTACTTCTATTTCTTTTAAATTAGCTACTTTTTTTTTTTTTATTAACTTGAGTATTTCTTATATACATTTCGAGTGTTATTCCCTTTCCCGGTTTCCGGGCAAACATCCCCCTCCCCCCTCCCCTTCCTTATGGGTGTTCCCCTCCCAACCCTCCCCCCCTTGCTTCCCTCTCCCCAACAGTCTAGTTCACTGGGGGTTCAGTATTAGCAGGACCCAGGGCTTCCCTTCCACTGGTGCTCTTACTAGGATATTCATTGCTACCTATGAGGTCAGAGTCCAGGGTCAGTCCATGTATAGTCTTTGGGTAGTGGCTTAGTCCTGGAAGCTCTGTTTGGTTGGCATTGCTGTACATATGGGGTCTCGAGCTCCTTCAAGCTCTTCCAGTTCTTTCTCTGATTCCTTCAACGGGGTCCTGTTCTCAGTTCAGTGGTTTCCTGCTGGCATTCGCCTCTGTATTTGCTGTATTCTGGCTGTGTCTCCAGGAGCGATATGCATTCACTTTTTTTTTTTTTTTTTTTTTTTTTATTAACTTGAGTATTTCTTATGTACATTTGGCAAACATCCCTTTCCCTCCCCCCCCCTTTCTTATGGGTGTTCCCCCCACCCTCCCCATTGCCGCCCTCCCCGACAGTCTAGTTCACTGGGGGTTCAGTCTTAGCAGGACCCAGGGCTTCTCCTTCCACTGGTGCTCTTACTAGGATATTCATTGCTACCTATGAGGTCAGAGTCCAGGGTCAGCCCATGTATAGTCTTTAGGTAGTGGCTTAGTCCCTGGAAGCTCTGGTTGCTTGGCATTGTTGTACATATGGAGTCTCAAGCCCCTTCAAGCTCTTCCAGTTCATTCTCTGATTCCTTCAACGGGCGTCCCCGTTCTCAGTTCAGTGGTTTGCTGCTGGCATTACGCCTCTGTATTTGCTGTATTCTGGCTGTGTCTCTCAGGTTCATCTACATCCGGCTCCTGTCGGTCTGCACTTCTTTGCTTCATCCATCTTGTCTAATTGGGTGGCTCTATATGTATGGGCCACATGTGGGGCAGGCTCTGAATGGGTGTTCCTTCAGTCTCTGTTTTAATCTTTGCCTCTCTCTTCCCTGCCACGGGTATTCTTGTTCCCCTTTTAAAGAAGGAGTGAAGCCTTCACATTTTGATCATCCGTCTTGAGTTTCATTTGTTCTAGGCCACTAGGGTAATTCAAGCATTTGGGCTAATAGCCACTTATCAGTGAGTGCATACCATGTATGTCTTTCTGTGATTGGGTTAGCTCACTCAGAATGATATTTTCCAGTTCCAACCATTTGCCTACGAATTTCATAAAGTCATTGTTTTTGATAGCTGAGTAATATTCCATTGTGCAGATGTACCACATTTTCTGTATCCATTCCTCTGTTGAAGGGCATCTGGGTTCTTTCCAGCTTCTGGCTATTATAAATAAGGCTGCGATGAACATAGTGGAGCACGTGTCTTTTTTATATGTTGGGGCATCTTTTGGGTATATGCCCAGGAGAGGTATAGCTGGATCCTCAGGCAGTTCAATGTCCAATTTTCTGAGGAACCTCCAGACTGATTTCCAGAATGGTTGTAGCAGTCTGCAACCCCACCAACAATGGAGGAGTGTTCCCCTTTCTCCACATCCTCGCCAGCATTTGCTGTCACCTGAGTTTTGATCTTAATTAGCTACTTTTTAATTACTATGCAAAATAATAGATTTCATTATTAATTTTCACAATGCTTTGTTGAACTTCCTTTTCTAAGCCATTGCTGGACCACTTCTCTCCCTGAGGATCACCTCCTCTGCCTCCATGCTATAGGTTTTCTGGGACAAGTCAAGCTGGAAGTAAGACTATGAGACTGACGATACCAGCTACCTGATAGAAGCAGAAACCAAACAAGCTGTCTAAAAAATAGCTTAAACCAAATAAGTCACGTGGAAATGATACATTCCACCCTTTATACTTGCCTGTGGACTGTGAAGTTCTCCACAGTCCCATCTTTTGTGGGCTGTCACTCTTACTGGGATGGACTTGAAGTTAAATATTACAAGCAGGTTCCCATGCTTGGACTCCTCTTGTCACTGGCTATTGTACTGTTCAGGGTGTCTTTGTCTACTTCTGGGGAAGAGATCTCAAGCTTATTGTCTATTCTACTTCAAGTACAAGTTCTGCCTCTTGGCCAACTGAGATGTGATTTGTACCCAAAAGCAAACTGAAGCTCCATGACAGAAGGTGCCCTCTCAAACCAATGGTCAAAGTAAACCCTTCATCCAGTAAATTGTTTCTTCTACATATTTTGTCAGAGTGATGAAAAACTAATCCATTCACTTATAATACTGATATTAACTAATACTATTTATAACAAAACAATGTAATTCTTGAGACATTTTGCTATAAATTAGATATATACTTGCATAATTAATTTATGTAGGTATTTAGATTGGTTCATAACAAGCAGGTATAAGAATTCAAAGGATAGAAAGTATTTCTCTAAAAATTCCTCTATCTTGTAAAATATTATGTAACACAAGAAACAAAGTAAGTTAAAATTAATCTTTAAATTTTAAGTGCATCTTTGCATTATGTTTTAGGTTTCTATTAAATATGTGTACTTTCACATAGCTGTGAAAATTATATCTTGCCTGGAGAGATGGCTCAGCACTTAAGAGCACTGACTGCTATTCCAGAGGTCCTGAGTTCACAGAAACCACATGGTGGCTCACAACCATCCATAATTGTATCTGATGCCCTCTTCTGGTATGTCTGAACACAGTGACAGCATACTCACATACATAAAATAAATAAATTATTGAAAAAGAAGAAAATTATGTTTTGAGTTAATTTTCATAATGACCACAATACCTACTGCTTTTCTAATTTACTTAGAAAAATAACATCATGAAAGCATAACCCTCTAGATTATTTATCTAAGGTATGGGTGTATAGAATTTATTTAAAAGATCATGAGAATAAGTGCATAGATTTTATTTTGAGTACAGTTACCAAAGAATATGGTGAACAATAACACGAGAAATGTTGATAAATATCACTTATAACTGTGACCCGTAACGAACACTAGTTTTAAAGACTTTAAATATCTTGACTCGTTTAATGCTAGCTGCACCTACATTCAATAAATGGCAGTAATTATTCTGATTATCCTAGATTTGTGTAAATCAGGAAATGGAGGTAAAAATTGCTGGAGGTCACACAGCTGCTACAGTACAGACATGAAATTTAAACCAAGGAGAGACTAGGAAGAATTCTTTCTATTTTTTAGTCTTGTAATTTAGTAACGGTACCATTTGAACAAATGTTAGACTTTACTCCAGAAAAGCAGTAGGAAATAGTAGCAAATCTATTTAGAATAATAGCAATGGTTATAGAACAAAGAAAGTCTGTTCAGGCACAAAACAAATTGAAAAAAATAAAGATTTTGATGCAGACAGATTTGTAGCATGGTTCATTTACATGTACACAGAAGCATGAAATAACTATTTTGTATATAATTTAAATGTTTTGAACTGCTTGAAGTTTTGTGGATAATCTATGTACTTAAATAAAGCAGATATTGGAACAAAGAAAAAAAAAGACACCAATATACACACATACCTTCACAAAAAACACAACAGCATGCATGATTTATGCTTCATACAAAAACTATAAGGCCCCACTTCCTCTCTAAATAAAAGACAAGAAAGTCAAATTCAAAAGCACTGTTATCAATAATGCAATAGCTTCATGTTACAATAAAGGAGATGCAAATTATTCAGTCAAAACAAAGAGATTTAAAATTACATTATTGAAAAAAAAAGAATAGAGTCAAATTGAAGGTTGCTTTGCAAGCCATTCACTCATTAGTGTCCCTCACTTGTGCCCTCCCCACTGTCCACCAATCCTCTGACATCATGGAAGTATCCTAGTGAGAAGCTCATAAGAAAACACACAGCAGCCATTTATGGAAACATTAGTGTCATTGAAATATTTGCATAAATAAAGGCTGCAGACTGTGAATCAGAAGTATTCCAGCCAAGGGCAGCTTAACTTTTCCTTCTATTGTCCCAATAGTGAAGGTGGCTGTGATCACAATGAGACCAAACTTAGTTCCTAGAAAATGAGGGAAAATCAACAATGATGATGTTTTTATTCATAATTAAACAGCTGTGGTCACATAAAGAATAGAAAATTGTCGTTAGCCTTTTGTAAAACAGGAATAGCTTCAGTCTGCATTCCCAGATGCCTGCCATAACCAGAGACAATTAGTTGAGTACCCCTTCCCCAAACTCCATGCCTACCAGGATCCCTTGGGGCAGACTAAGTCGTAGTATACTGTGTGCCTGTTCCCCACTGTGTGCTCCATTTTTCAGCCCAAGGCTCTGCCTGCTTTCCTGAAGTCATGCGAGCACCAAGGATAACCATATAGAACCATGCTTTAGGAGCCTTCAGATTCCCTTTGGACACACTCACTAATAGTGAACTGTTCCCTGTGTCTGGCCCTCTATTTTCTGGCTGTCATCTCGGCTTGCATTCCCTGAGGTACCAAAGACAAAGAGGTAAATCACACTCTCCCCAGTCCCTTGACTGCCAAGTTATGCTAAAGCATACCCAAGAGCGGCAAACCACACCAATTCCCCTATGCTCTACTTTCCCTCCCACAAATCTATCTCCATGTCAGGAGGCCTGCTAGCCCAAGGGATAACTAGATGAGTAAAGGTCCTGAAATACTGAGCAAAGAGAAAATAGAACCAATAGAGGCTAACTCCAGTAGACAGTCATGGATCCCTCTTGAGGGATGGGGCCACCCACCCGTCACAAAAATTTTAACGCAGAATTGTTCCTATCTAAAGGAAACACAAAGACAAAAAACTGGAACAGAGACTGAAGAAAAGGCTATCCAGAGATTGCCTCACCTAGGGATCCATCCATCTGCAGACACCAAAACTGGACACTATTGCTGATGCCAAGAAGTGCTCGCTGACAGGAGCCTGGTATAGCTGTCCCCTGAGAAGCTCTGTTAGCACCTGACTAATATAGACACAGAAACTCACAGCCAACCATTGGACTGAACTCAGGGACCCCAAGGGAAGAGTTAGGGAAAGGACTGAAGGAGCTGAAAAGGATTGCAATTCCATAGGAATATCAAGTAACAAGACCCCCAGTGCTCCCAGGGACTAAACCACCAACCAAAAATGTCCATGGCTCTAATTACATATGTAGCAGATAAAAGACTTATCTGGCATCAGTTGGAGGGGAGGCTCTTAGTTCTGTGGAGGTTTGATGCCCCAGTATAGGGGGATGCTAGAGAGGTGAGGTAGATGTGCGTGGGTAGCTGGAGTAGCACCCTCTTAGAGACACAAGGAAGGGGAGATATTATAGGCATTTTTCAGAGGAGAAGCTAGGAAGGGGGACAACATTTGAAATATAAATAAATAAAATAAGCAAAATAGATAGATAAATAACTAATAGATAGATAAATCAGCAAGAACCAGGGGAATGTGAAACTACCAGAGCCAAGCTATCCTACTACTACAGAAAGATCTGAGTTGGAAGAATAAAAATGCTTTAAATGTGATTTTATGAAGACGGTAGAGTCTTTTAAAGAGGAAATGAATAAATGCCTTAATGAAATACAGGAAAGCACAGTCAAACAAGTGAAGGAAATTTATAATAATGTTCAAGACCTAAAACTGGAAATAGAAGTAATAGAGAAAATAGAAACTGAGGGAATCCTGCAGATGGAAAACCTAGGAAAGAGAACAGGAAAAGCATATTCATGCATCACCAACAAAATATGAGATGTGGGAGAGAGAATCTCAGGCATAGAATGTACTACAGACGACATTAATACATTAAATTGAAAATGCTAAATGTAAAAGGTTTTTTGACACAAAACCTTCTCGAAATGTGTTGCATTCTGAAAGAAACAAACCTAAGAATAATTGGAATAGAAGAAAAAGAAGCTTCCTAGCTCCAAGTCTCCAAACATATTTTCAACAAAATTATATAAGAAAAATTGCTCAACCTAAAGAAAGAGACGCCTGTAAACATACAGAAGATTGCAGAACACCAAATCTATTGTAGCAGAAAAATTCTTACCACATAATAGTTGAAAACTAAATGTAGAGAAAAAAATAATGAATATTAAAGGTTACGTGGGAAAAATGTCAACTAACATGTAAGTAAGACCTGCCAGAATTATGCTTGATTCTGTACAGAGACTCCAATAGTCAGAGGGCCTGGGAAGATAGATGTCTTTCAGTCCTTAAGATACGGCAGGTGACAGCCCTAACTACTGTACACAGCAAAAGTTTCAATAATCATAGAGAGGAAAACAAGATAGTCCATAATAAAACCAAAGTTTAACAATATCTATCCAGAAAACCAGATAGATATACAGAGGATACTAGAAGGAAAACTCCAATATAAGAAGATTAACTACACCCCAGGGAGAAAAAAAAGGAAATAAATAATCACACACCACACATGCACACACACACACACACACACACACACACACACACACACACACACACACACATCACACCACCACCACCACCACCACCACCAACAACAACAACAACAAAAACATCAACCAATTGGCATCAAAATAACAGGAATTGATAGTCATTGCACATTAATTTCTTTCTGTATTAATAGACTCAATTCCCTAATAAACAGACATAGGCTAACAGAATGGATGAAAAAACAGGAATAGCTATTAAAAATAACGGCTTCATCAAATTCACAGACAAATGAATGGAACTAGAAAATATCATCCTGAGTGAAGTAACCTAGTCAGAAAAGAACATACATGGTGTGTAGTCTCTGATGAGTGAATATTAGCCAAAAACAAGCTTGGAATACCCATGATACAACTCACAGACCATATGAAATCCAAAAGCATGAATACCAAATTGTGCATGCTTCAGTCCTACTGGGAAGGGAGACAAAAGTGAGGTAGAATGAGGGAGGGCTCTGGGAGGAAGAGAGGAAGGGGAAGAAAAAAGTGGGCAGGATCAAGTGTGGGAGATGGGGGAGAATTCTCTGTGTCTTATCAAGCAACCGTGGAATATAGCTGAATTTTTTTAAATTTTTTATTAGGATATTTTTTATTCACATTTCAAGTGTTATCCCTTTTCCTAGTTTCCCATCCATAAGCCCCCTATCTCATTCCCCCTATCCCTTCTTCCATGAGGGTGTTCCCCCTACCTAACCACCCCTCTTCCTGCACTAACACTGCCATATACTGGGTGGGGGGTGTGTTCAGCCTTGACAGGACCAAGGTCTTCTCCTCCATTGGCACCCAAAAAGACCATCCTCTGCTACACATGCCGTTGGGGCCATGGGTCTGCCCATATGTACTCTTTGGGTAATGGTTTAGTCCCTGGGAAATCTAATTGGTTGGTATTGTTGTTCTTTCAAACCTTTCCCTAATTCCAGTGGGGTATAGCTAAATTTTTTTATATTCATAGCAGCTTTATTTATAATAGCCAGAAGCTGCAAAGAACCCAGATGACCCTCAAAAGAGGAATAGATACAGAAAATGTGGTACATTTTTTTCTCCCTCTTTATTAACTTGGGTATTTCTTATTTACATTTCAATTGTTATTCCCTTTCCTCGATTCCAGGCCAACATCCCCTAACCCCTCCCCTTTCCCTTCTGTATGGGTGTTCCCCTCCCCATTCTCCTCCCATTACCGACCTCCCCCCAACAATCACGTTCACTAGGGGTTCAGTCATGAAAGGACCAAGGGCCTCCCCTTCCACTGGTGCTCTTACTAGGCTATTCGTTGCTACCTATGCAGTTGGAGCCTAGGGTCAGTCCATGTATAGTCTTTGGGTAGTGGCTTAGTCCCTGGAAGCTCTGGTTGGTTGGCATTGTTGTTCATATGGAGACTCAAGCCCCTTCAAGCTCTTTCAGTCCTTTCTCTGATTCCTTGAACGGGGGTCCCATTCTCGGTTCAGTGGCTTGCTGCTGGCATTTGCCTATATATTTGCTATATTCTGGCTGTATCTCTCAGGAGAGATCTACATCTGGTTCCTGTCAGCCTGCACTTCTTTGCTTCATCCATCTTATCCAGTTTGGATGGCTGTATATGTATGGGCCACATGTGGGGCAGACTCTGAATGGGCGTTCCTTCAGCTTCTGTTCTAAACTTTGCCTCCCTATTCCCTCCCGAGGGTATTCTTGTTCCCCTTTTAAAGAAGGAGTGAAGCATTCACATTTTGGTCATGGGAATGCTATCAACAAGAGAAAGCCTACAAATTCATGGGACTGAACACCTCTCTACTCAATGATCATTGGGTCAAGGAAGAAATAAAGAAAGAAATTAAAGACTTTCTAGTATTCAATGAAACTGAGTGCACATCATACCCAAGCTTATGGGACACAATGAAAGCAGTGATAAAAAGAAAGTTCATAGCACTAAGTGCCTCATGAAGGAATTAGAAAGTTCTCATACTTGAAATTCAAACTAACCAACAAAACAGTTGAACAATTTTGAACAAAAAGAAGCAAACACCCACAGGAGGAGAAGACTATAGGAAATTATTAAGCTCAGAATTGAAATGAATCAATTAGTAACAAAGAGAACAATACAAAGATTCAATAAAAGTTCTTTGAGAAAATCAACAAGATAGATAAAACTTTAGCCAAAATAAACAAAGGGCAGAAAAATGTCCACATTAAAAATAACAGAAATGAAAGGGGGGATATAATGACAGATAGGAAAGAAATAAAAAGAATTATTAGATCTTGATTCAAAAATATGTGTGTGCCAGAAGTTGGAAAATCTAAATGAAGCCACAGTCTCCTTGATACCTAATTCACACAGACTCAAAAACAAAGAGAATTTGAGACGAGTTTCCTTATGAACAGTGATGGAAATATACTCAATAAAATATTTGCAAACTGAATCAAAAATGTCATCCACCATGATTAAGTAAGCTTCATGCCAGGGTTATAGAAATGGTGAAATTTAAGAAAATCCATCAATTTAACCTACCATATAAACAATGTAAAAGGAAAAAAACCAAACAGATGATTATTTCATTCAATGTTGAAAAGTCTTTGGAAAAAAATCAAACACTCCTTTATGATAAAAGTCTTGGAGAGATCAGGGATACAAGGTATATAACTAAACACAAATAAATGTAATATACAGGAAGCCAATAGCCATTGTCATATTAAATAGAGAGAAACTCAAAGCAAGTCCACTAAAATCAGAGACAAGAAAAAGATGCACACTCATCTTCAGCAGTGACCAGTTGCAAACTGACTTAAACAAAACAAAAACAAACACAAACCAACAAATAACCAACATCCCTCTTTATACAAACAAGAAATGGTCTGAGAAAGAAATTAGTAAACCAACACCCTTCACGATGGCTTCAAATAATTTATAATATCTCTATGTAACTCTAACCAAGCAAGTAAACAATAAGTATGACAAGAACTTCAAGTATTTGAAGAAAGAAATTGAAGAAGATATCAGAATTTTGAATGATCTCCAATGCTCATGGATCTGTAGGATTAACAGTAAAAATGGCCATCTTACCAAAGTAATCTACAGATTTAATAAAATCTCCATAAAAATTATAACAAGTTCTTTACAGTTCTTAAAAGATCAATAATCAACATAGAAAAGCAAAACCCCCAGTATAGCTAAAACAATCCTACATAGTAAAATAACTTTTGGAGGGATCACCATTTTTTCTTTCCTTTTCTTTTCTTTTTTTTTTTTGGATATTTTCTTTATTTACATTTCAAATTTGATCTCCTTCCCAGTATCCCCTCCAGAAAGGCCCTATATATCCCCCTCCCCCTGCTTTTATGAAGGTGCTCACTTACCCACCAATCCACTCCCTTCCACCTCTCTACCCTGGCATTTCCCTATACTGGGACATCCAGCCTTCACAGAACCAAGAGCCTCTCCTCCCATTGATATCCTACAAGGCCGTCCTCTGCTGCATATGCAGCTAGAGCCATGTGGTTTAGTCCCTGAGATCTCCAGAGGGTTTGGTTGGTTGATATTGTTATTCTTCCTATGGGTTTGTAAACCCCTTTAACTCCTTCAGTCTGTTCTCTAACTCCTCCATTGAGGACCCCGTTCCCCATCTAATGGCTGATTGCGATCACCCACCTCTGTATTTGTCAGGCTCTGGCAGAGTCTCTTGAGAGATAGTTATATCAGTCTCCTGTCAGCATTCTTGATTTCAAGCTGTATGACAAATCAGTAATAATAAAATAACATGATAATTACCTAAAAGTGTATGGTTTGATTAATGGAATTAAACTGAAGACCCAAAAATGAACCCACACACCTATTGACATTTGATTTTTGACAAAGAAGCCAAAACTATGCAATGGAATGGGGATATGAAAAGATCTTCAAGAAACATTGCCACTCTCACTGGACCTCTGCATGTAGAAGTGTGCAAATAGCTACATATCTAACACCCTGAACAAATCTCAAATACAGTGAGATCAAAACTTTGACATCAAACTGGATACATAGCCTCAAACAGGCTGTCACTGCAGACAACTTCCAGAACAGAACACAAACAACCCAGGAACTAAGTTCATCATTCAATAAATGGGACCTCATGAAGCTAAAAAGCTTCTGTAAGGCAAAGGATACAGTTGATAGGACAAAAAAGTAACCTGTAGAATGGGAAAATTCTCCACATACCATGCATTTTATATGAAAATATATAAAAAACACAAGAATTTAGACATCCACAAATAAAATAAACCAGTTTAAAAATATGGTATAAAGATCAACAGTCAATTCTCAATAGAGGACTACCTAATGGATGGTGAAAAGGTTTTTTACTTTTTTTTGTTTTTTTTGTTTTTGTTTTTGTTTTTGTTTTTGTTTTTGTTTTTGTTTTCCGGAGCTGAGGACCGAACCTAGGGCTAAATCCCCACTGAGCTAAATCCCCAACCCCGGACGGTGAAAAGTTTAAGAAATGTTTAGCATCCTTAGTCATTACTGAACTGCATATCAAAGGGCGTATGAGATTTCATTTTATACTCATTAGAATGGCTAAGATCAAGAATTCAATCAAAAACTCATGCTGGTGAGAGTGTGGAACTAGGGGAACACTCTTCTATTGCTGTTGCAAGTGTAAATTTGTACAACCACTTTGGAAATGAATTAGGTGGTATCTCAGAAAACTGGGCACAGTTCTACCTCAAGACCAACTTATACCACTCCTGGGAATATTCCCCAAAAATGCTCCATTATACCACAAGTACACTTGTTCACCTATGTGCATAAAACCTTTATCTCTAATGACCAGCAATGGAAACAACCTAGATACCCCTGAACCAAATAATGGATAAAAAAATGTAGTACTTTTACAAAATCAAAGAATAAATACTCAGCAATCAAAGCCAAGGACATCATGAAATTTGCAGGCAAATGGATGAAACAACAATATATCATCCTGAGTGGAATAACCTGGACACAAAAGGCATAGCATGTACACACTTATAAAGGGGTATTAGCCAAGATATAATTCACAAACCCAAAGAAGCTAAATTGGAAGGAGGGCGCAAGGGACGATGTTTGAATCTCACTCAGAAGTGGGTATAAAATAGACTTGGTCATGGACAGTAGGAGAGAACTGGGTGGTAGTGTGTGTGAGGAGGGTAACAGGAGGAGATAATGTGGGGTGGGGATGACTAAAGGGAGAGAACTGGAATTGATGGAAGGTCATCTCTTAGGTAAGCCCGGAAACTACAACAATGGCAACTCAGGAATATGAAGTTAGGGTGACCAATTACACCTCCTAGCAATAGGGAATATGAACCCTGAAATGGCCATCTCCTATAACCAGCCAAGGTTTCTGATGGAGGTAGGGGGACACCAAACTTCCCACAGAACCTTCGACCCACTTTGTCCTGCTTTGAAGATGTGCAGGGATAAAGAAGGAGCACAAAATTGATGGAATGTTCAAACAAGGAATGGCACAAATTAAGACCTATGCCATTAAGGAAGCCCACCCCTGATAGCACTATTAATGATATTTTGCTATATATTCAGACAGGAGCCTAGCATAACTACCGTCTGAGAGACTTTACCCAACAGCTAATGGAAACAGATGCAGAAGACACAGAAAAATATGAAACAGATGTCTGGGAATCTTCTGGAAGGGGGGAAGAATAATTGAAGGAGTCAGAAAGGTCAAGGATACCAAAAGGAATCAACTAATCTCGGTCCATAGGGGCTACTGAGACTGAGCCACAAACCAGGAGCTTGCATGGGATGGACCTAGGCCATCTACAGCTATGGATCAGATGCATGGCATGGCCTTCATGTAAGAACCCTAACAGCTGGAGCAGGGCAATCTGTTCCTCTGTTGCTATCTTCAGATCACTTTCGCCTAAGTTGACTGCCTTGTCTAGTTTCAATAGAATAACATGCACCTATGCCCACTAAAGCTTGAATGACAAGACCAGTTGATATTCACTAGAGTCCTTCCCTTCTCTTAGGAGGAGTGGTTAGAGGAGGGGAGGGGAGAGAAGAGGGAGGGCTGGGAGGAGAGGAGGGAGAGGAATATGTGATCTTGGAATATAAATCAAATAAATCAAATAATTAATGAAGTTAAAGTATATGAAAAAATTAATCAGATGATTTGGTCTTTTAAAAAATGAAGAGAGTACATCTCAAGGAAAAGTAAAGAACACATAGACAGCCTAATGCTTTTATCATACTGATCTCCATAATTTCATCCAGCACTTTGTATTTTAATGTTTGCATTCCTCATGCTTACCACATGACAGTCCTCCTTCACAGTGATACAACTTCTAAGTTCCCTTTGTTGGAAGTAGGTTTCCACACCCAATACAAATCATCTCCACTATCCAGTCAATCTGACCATGTCCTACTCCAGTCTAATACATGCCTTGCTCCCGCATTATCTGCAGATAATCTACTTCATTCATTGATGATTCTTGAAATGAATAACTTAGTAAATACTTTCTTTAATTCTGGCTTGCAGCTAGGAAGAAGGTGCTATATGACTGAGTAGAACAAGAAAACAAGAACTGCTGATTTTTACGGATTTAGACATATGAGTGAAGAAATAAAGGGAATAGTGGGATTTTGTAGACATTATCCTTTGTAAAAGCCAGGAAACATGAAAAATTGACAGTAAAGAGATATTACTATCTATTGGTAAAGCCAGTACTACATCAGAAGTATGCTAAATACTCAAAATCTTGTTACTGATGAATATTGAAGCCTAATTGTCTTGCACATGTTTTTCGAAAAGTTTTTCAAAAATAAAACTGAAATTTAAAAATAAAACGAAGATAATTAGTCAGTGAATAATTTTAATATACACTCAAAAAGAATCCTCAATTAGCTTATGATAATAAGAACCTACAATTGTTGCTTGTTATTTTTATCCTCAGTTGAACAAATTCAGTGTTCCTTCCTTGGATGTCACATGATCAGCAAGTTTGGAAAACTATTGCTGCTTCATAAGTAAGCCAACACTTTTATATTGAAATTTTGCTAAGTAGTTCATGAGAAATATTATAAGACCTAAAAATGTATATATCACCCAGAACTTACTGAGGGCCTACAGGGACCAATCACACATGTGATAGAATATGGAGACGCAAAATAAAAACAAAGGAGTGGATATGGCAGAGTATTAAAGAAGTTGTGTATTATGAATATCTAAAAGAAAATGTGATATTAATTAAAAATATTGCTCCATTTCTTCAAATGGTATTTTAGAGCAAGAGATGTAACGTGGTCAGTGGACTAATCTTTTTAGAAGCATCACTTCGAATATAATTATCTATTTAAAATTTGATCCTGGCCACTCCTCGCTCTAGAATTTTAATGAGGAAATGTCAACTTGTATAGTCTCACAATAGCATTTTAGTTTTTTTAAATTCATATATACATTTAGTTCCTCTATAGTAATTAATAACTGCTCTGATCTGGCAGTTTTGGTAGTGCAGTCCCTACCATTTAATGATGATTATAGTGTTGTTGATATTGATGATCATAATGACAAATGACTCATTAAGGCACCACTTCTGATTTCAATGAGCATAATGCATACATAGATCACCATATCACTTTCAGGATGCAATGATTTTCCCTTTCAAAACTTATAGCATGTGATTAAAACTTCAGACACTCTTAGGAGATATAAAACATAAATAAAAAGAAAAGTATCACAAATACATAGGTGAATGCTCACAGTCAACCATTGAACTGAGAACTGGGTCCCTATTGGAGGAGTCAGAGAAAAGATTGAAGGAGCTGAAGGGACTTGCAATCCCATAAGAACAACCATACCAACCAACCAGAGCTCCCAGGGACTAAAACCCTTTCCAAAGAGTACACATGGACAGACCCATGGCTCCAGTTGCACATGTAGTGGAGGATGGCCTTGTTGGGCACAAATGGGAGCAGAAGCCCTTGGTCCCACCAAGGCTGTATCCCCTAGTGTAGAGGAATATCAAAATGGAGACGTGGGAAGGGGTGGGTAGATGGATGGGGGAACACTCTCATAGAAGAAGATGAGGGAAGGGGATGGGATGGGGGGGTTATGGATGGGAAACCAGGAAAGGGGAAAACATTTGAAATGTAAATAAAAAATATCCAATTAAAAAAAGTATCATTGAGTTTCATATCCAAAATTATCAACTAAAAAAGAAACTGAGATTGACACATAAACGGTAACAAAACCTTCATCAGAACACAGAAAATTACTGGTAACTGAAAACTGATAGCCTCAGTGTTTCACCGACATTTCCTAAATAGAATGCTTCTGTTTCATGCCTTCTATAACCTATGTTTTGCAAGCTTTTGAAATTCTGGGAGAACCATCACCAAAATGTACAATATAAGATTAGAGTCAATTTAATATATTGTTTGATATTATCTTCCTTTATGTTATATAAGAATAACCATGAATAACATGAGATTTTGCCCATATAGGATATGCAGGAGAATGACAATTTGGAGAGCCAATAGGCCTTCTAAAATGTAAGTGATTTTAGAAGTATCAAAGAGTTCCATTATAATTCATTGTCATCCACAGATTTATATAATCAAGGGCTAAGCTGGGTCACTTAGCTCAGAAAAAGTCATATTTCTGTTGGAATTTTTCATTTCTCTTATTTTGATTGGCAGAGCATTACATTAAAGTTGACGTTATCTCCTTCAGAGAGAGTTTTCCAGTTTTCAATACAGTTAGTGTCCACAGTTAGATTAAAGCAGACTGCAAAACAAAGGAAGGTATTTTCCTCCTGTATGACTTCTCTGAGGTTCATAACAGCGATGAATATAAGGTTTGCAACATATTTGGAACATGTCCATGTTTATGAATAAAGTTGGTAAATGGAATAAGCATGTTAAAGAGAGTAGACAAATGTGGTTTAATCATTGATTATCTATGCATTGTAGGTACAAGGGGGTTGCTATATCGTAGTCAAAGCTCTGGCCCATAATTATTCCTGTGTGAAGGAAATACAGGGATGGAAATGGAGAAGAGTGAGAAAAACAAGGTCCAGCCACAGTCCCAAAGTGGGATCCAGCTCAAGGGAGGCCCCATGACTTGACACCATTTCTGAGGTAATGGGGCATTCACAAAAAAGGACCTACCTTGATTGCCCTCCAAAAGACCCAACAAGCAGCCGAAAGAGTCAGATGCAGGTATTTGCATCCAACCAATCAACAGAAGCTGCTGACCCCTGTAGTTAAAGTAGGGAAAAGCTGGAGGAAGCTGAGGAGGAGAGCAACCACGTAAGAGGACCAGCAGTATCAATTAACCTGGACCTCTGAGATCTCTCAGACACTGGATCACCAACCAGGCAGCATATACCAGCTGAGATGAGGCCTCCTGGGTTTGGATTTAGTCAGAAATGATGCACCTAACCCTCAAGAGACTGCAGGCCCCAGGAAATTTAGAAGACTGCTGGGGTGGATGGGGTGGGAACATCCTATGGAGACGAAGGGGAAGAGAAGGATGTATGGGAGGGATAGCTGGGGGATGGACCGGGAGGGGAATAAACCTGGAGTATAAAAATAAATAAGTAAATAAAACAGTATAATTTTACTTCTTCAATTAAAAAAATTAAAGTAAGTGTCCTCATTTCTTTAAAAAAAAAGACTTACCTATTTTATTTTACATATGGGTGCTTTTCTGCATGTATGGATATACATAATATTAAATAAAACTTACAATACATACCATGGAAATATTGGAGATTAGCAGTGTAATGCATAATGCTTGAATTAAAAAATGTATATATAAAACATGGCAGTGGACAGACATTAGGGGAACTAGTTAGATGTAATAATGAGTAGACACTTACTCAGAGTTCCATGGAGGCTTTAACATACATTGTCACAATTAAAGGGATTGTTGAACACTAATCAAAGAAAATTGGAGATTTATGAACTTGCAATCATAGTGATCAGGTTGGAACATTGATGCATGTCATTTTAGCTGTGTTCATTAGACTAGAATAAACAAAGAGAATGGGCTTGAAAAGATAGATCTGAGCTAACATAGCCATGAAATATAATATAGCCTTACATGAGTGACCAAATAAATACAGTCATGCCATTAGAGATGTTCCCGGGAGGGAGGGATGGAGGGAGGGAGAGGGGGAACAAAGTGAGGGAGGGTGCAGTGTGTGAGGGGATGAAGAGGAAGGAGTGAGGCTTTACTAGGAGGAGAGGGGGAATTTATATCAGGATGTAAAGTGAATAAATCAAACTTACTATCTTGAAAGCATAGCCCTTCCTTGGATAGCTCTATTTAATTCATAACAGACTTGGGCTTGGAATCAGTGTTATCCACTCTTGCATTATTAACTGATGGCTGTAATGGGAAGCATTTGTATGAACTCTTCCTTTGCTTTGCTTTTCACTGATGATGGGGACACTTACAGGGTCGTTGTTGTTAAATCATCCTAAGATCCTAAATAACAATGTTTACAAAGGGATGTAAATAAATGCTGACTTCAGAGTTGTCTGTTCAATTTGTACAGCGGAGGACACATAGGAATTACTGGCCTGTGCTCATTTTTTTTTTCACAATAAAATGTGAATCTTATCAAAAAAGTCAAGCAATGTGTACGCAAAAGCTTTTCCTGTATATGTTATTTGTGCTTTTGTTTCAAACTGTATTGTAAGTGCTTACATATTATAATTATATACTTACGGATAATGGAAGAATGCATATTTAGAATCTTAATGGCTTCCAAAATGAAATGTTATGTTACTGCACAGAAGAAAGTGACACCATCTTCCAGAAAACCTCACTGAAATGCACGACAAATCTATTTCACATAATTTACTTAAATTTGACCCCTTAAAAATTAGAACCGTAAAAATGTTATATCTTCAACATTTTTTCCTCACTTAAAAATTTTCTTGTCTCTAGCCTCAACTTTAATCTTTGCTTTCTGTCTTTTGCTGTATGTCTAATGATGCCATGTGTGGTTCTATCGCAGAGTTCAACTCCTGAACTCAAGATTTTTTCTACTGAACTGTCCTCTGCAGGTTCTTCTGTGAGCCTCCTAAAACACCCAGGAAACCACAGGTTAAGGGAGGAGCTGTCGTCCTTGTAGGTTGTCACGCTGTTTCTAGTCCTAGAGCTGCTTGCAATTGTCTCAGTGCTTTAACCTAGAAGGAACACTAACCTAGAGCATTTACATCAATACAAAAGAACACAAGGTCCCTACCTAGAACTTCTCTAAACTTAAAAAAATACCGTCCCCAGCTCCAAAAAAAAAAAAAAAAAAGAAAGGAAAAAAAAATACCTTGTTCAAGGCTATAAGAAAGCCACTGCATTTCCTATATCGTTTTGTGAGTGTCAACAAAGTTAAATGTCTTCTGACTTGGCTGGTGGGTACATCTTTTAGGCTAATGCCAAAGTCTTGTTTTGTAGCAGATGGCAGCTGGAGCAGACTATAGTGTGCAATGAGGGATGCTTGCTGCTTCCCTAACCTTTCATCACCAGAAATCACTCCCATTGTTCGGCTCTGCATCTGCAGCCGATTTGCATGGGAGAATCAACTCACAGAATGTTTATGATGTGTTGAGCCTGAGCTGAACGTAAGCTGCTCACGTTTTTTTTTTCCCTCGGAGGACCATTCCCACCACTACATTAAGGTCACAGATTTGAGGTTGTGGGGCTTCTCTTATAGTGTGATTCTCTGGTGCACTTTGAAAACGGACCCACACCATATTTGAACTTTTCTTCAGAATGTCATTTTCTCTAACTTCCTCTGAACCAGGTCTTATAGCGGTCAGGTTAATCCACGGTACCCAGTATCACAGTGATCGGAGTGCCCTAAATGCTGGTGCTCGATTTTCATTGCTCACGTAAGAATTGTAACAAGGATTTCCACTGCCAAATAAATTCTCTTGTGCTACCCTGGGGGAAAGTTTACACCGAATACGTAAATGTAAGAGGGGAAAATAAAAGAGGTGGAGAATTGGAGAAGCATCTTGTCTCCTTTCCCGTTTTTCTGCTGACTCCATAAAGAGAGCCGAGACAGCATATTCACATCTCTTCTCTCCAATTTTTCCTATTGAGATAAAACGTCATTATTTAGCAGTTCTGTCACAGTCTAGGGACCAGTAAGGCATATTGATTTTATATAACAGACCAAAAATACTAGCTTGATTTTACAGAAGGTCTGCTATACTCTAGCTATGTTCTTTGTTTTTGAACAAGTTATGATTGCTTTACAGGTGGCTGGGGCATTGATGTGGAAAGAGTAAAAAGTAGTAGCCACACTTTTTTTTAACTATTTCCATCCCTTACCTATACTCGCTACACAATCTAACTTCTTTGCAGTGATGATATCCATTAGAACAATAATGTTTTGGGAGGTGTCCTGCGTGCATGATGATAAACTAAGAAACAGAATAATTAAGGTTTAAAACCTAAAGAAATATTAAATATCCTTAGTCATCAGGGAAATGCAAATCAAAACAACCTGAGATTCCACCTCAGGCCAGTCAGAATGGCTAAGACCAAAATCTCAGGTGACAGCAGATGCTGTTGAGGATGTGGAGAAAGAGGAACACTCCTCCATTGTTGGTGGGATTGCAGACTGGTACAACCTCTCTGGAAATCAGTCTGGGGGTTCCTCAGAAAACTGGACATTGCAGTACCTGAGGACCCAGCTATACCATTCTTGAGCATATACCCAAAGGATGCCCCAACATGTTCCACTATGCTCACAAAGACACATGCTCCACTATGTTCATAGCAGCCTTATTTATAATAGCCAGAAGCTGGAAAGAACCCAGATGCCCTTCAACAGAGAAATGGATACAGAAAATGTGGTACATCTAGACAATGGAGTACTACACAGCTATCAAAAACAATGACTTTATGAAATTCATAAGCAAATGCATGGAACTAGAAAATGTCATCCTGAGTGAGGTAACCCAATCACAAAAAAACATATATATTATGCACTCATTGATAAGTGGATATTACCCCAAATGCTCAAATTACACTAGATGCATAGAACACATGAAACTCAAAAAGGATGACCAAAATGTGGATGCTTCACTCCTTCTTTAAAGGATAACAAAAATATCCATAGGAGGGAATAGGAAGGCAAAGTTTAGAACAGAGACTGAAGGAACAGCCATTCACAGCCTGCCCCACATGTGGCCCATACATATACAGCTACCAATCTAGATAAGATGGATGAAGCAAAGAAGTGCAGGCCAACAGGAACCAGATGTAGATCTCTTCTGAGAGACACAGCCAGAATATGACAAATACAGAGGCGAATGCCAGCAGCAAACCACTTAACTGAGAACAGGATCCCTGTTGAAGGAATCAGAGAAAGGACTGAAAAAACTGAAGGGACTTGAGACCTCATAAGAACAACAATGCCAACCAAACAGAGCTTCCAGGGACTAAGCCACTACCCAAAGACTACACATTGACTGACCCCCGGGCTCCAACTACATAGGTAGCATAGAATAGCCTTGTTGGGGTCCAGTGGAAGGGGAAGCCCTTGGTACTGCCAAGGAAGGACCCCCAGTGTACAGGGTTGTGGGAGGGCAGTAATGGGGGGTATATGGGCAGGGGTCAACCTTATAGAAGGGGAGGAGGAGGGGTTAGGCAGCTGATGGACAGGAAACTGGGAAAGGGAATAACATTTGAGATATAAATAAGAAAGACCCCATTTAATAAAAATGGGGGGAAGTGACTTTAGAGTATGAAGAACTAGACAGTCATTGAGTAAAATGAAGCATCTGCCATTTTTTTCTTACATAAATATGTACAAATTAGAATTCCAGGATGTAAAAGACTACAAAGTTAAAAAATACAGGTATCATATTTAGAACATAAGTTTTCCGTAGCCCCAGAAAAATCATCGCTGTGGAAAAGCATAAGCAACACCCTAAAGACTTTATTTCCCCAAACATGAGCAGCTTACAAGGTGAATGCAATTTGTATTGGATTATGGAATTTGCAGTGTTTATGTAGTTCTTCACATCAAATACAATATCAGAATACTGTCATTTTTGATATTTTTAAATATAAAACTAATACCTATTATTAGTATTAGCTCATATATTCTAAGAGTGAATATAGTGTTTTCATGTACCTCTTTGGTTATATTCAATATACTTTTTTTTTCTTTTTTCTTTTGGAAATCTGGTCTAAGCTTTACTATGAAGCCAAGACTGGACTTGAACTCACCCTTCCTGCCCAATCTACCAATTAAAGGACTTACCAAGGTGCCAGAAAAAACAATGCTTTTATATTTTGAATATTTGCAGATTTGGTTTTCTTACACATTCCCTATTATGCTAGAAAAGTGCCATAGACATTGACATAAAATATCATATAAAAATTAAGATTTTCTATTTTGCTTTTGACTATATTAATTATATACTTTATTTTGAACATACCACATAAGAAAACAACAAGATTGAAATTATACTTTCAGTGAACTTTTCTTACATTTTCCTTAATCACTAATAATGAAAATAAAAAGAAATTTTGCAATTTATTTGAGTTTTCATAGAACAATTAGTTAAGTTTCTCTTGTTCCTTCTAAGGTATGTGTGTACCTTTTTTGTGATTTAACTTCCGTATTTTTTTATTAGACAAAATTGTTTGGCTTAGAGTTAGGCTCATAGATAATCTAAAATCATCTATTTAATTGGAACACATAATCCATTTAAGCAAAATACTTCAATCATATAGTTAGTTAATGCTTACTTTGCTTATTTATCTAAATTTCAGTTTATTTTCCTCTGTTTTTTATTATTTAATTTATTGTATGTCCTCTACTCAATTTATTACTTAGGCATTATCTCCTTGTTTTTTCTTACTATCCTGAATAATACAACATCCTTGGCTTATGAAATATTATCTCATTTTACCATTTTAAAACAATTCTATAAGAGAGAGTTTGGTAGGCATTCAATCACTTCGAAATTTAATGCTTTACTAATGCCAACAAAATACAGTCATTGTTCCCTCGAGTTTCATTATACTTTTATTTTTATTTACTAAATCTTTCTTTGAGTTATGCTATAATTACCATCTCTCCAGATCATCTTTATTTCTGTATCTGTGTCCTCACCTTATAATTTCCATTATAGAAAAACATGTCTAGTCATACTCTTTTATAGTTACAGTCTTCTATGTCTCACGTGATATTTGCTTATGTCCTCTCTTCTTATCCATCACATTTCTCATCAACTTTGTTTATACTTTAATCAAGATTCATTAAGTTAACAATAATGAATTTCCAAACTTGTGAAGCCAACATTTGAGTTTTAGCATTTACAGATGATGATAAAATTTCTACATTCTTCTGTTAATTTAATATATTCACATAGAAATCCAAGCTTTCTCATGTCACAAAACAAAATATTTCGGAAACCTGTGTGTCTGTAACAATATCTATCATTATTCTGTTTTTCATTTCTTTATATGTTGTTCATTTTCTCAGCCTAGTTTTTGGTAAATATTACTCATTAATAGTAGTCATTGTTGACACACCTTTTGAAAAGGGCTTTCCTTAAATTTGGGGAGTGAAGAGAGATATACTTTAATAAAGAGCAGACATAATTAAATCCTGGGCCACAGTTCTTACGAAAGGAGCTGTATTGACAGTTTACCATGACAAGCAGAACCAATGTGTCTAAGTCTCTATGTTCATCCTAAGATTTTCTGTCAAGTTCCTTCTCTCCAGTTTTCCCAATTACTCAGGTTCACACTCTGTCGAAACCACTGCATA
The DNA here is from genome assembly GCF_011064425.1 of Rattus rattus. Taxonomy (NCBI): domain Eukaryota; kingdom Metazoa; phylum Chordata; class Mammalia; order Rodentia; family Muridae; genus Rattus; species Rattus rattus. The sequence continues at coordinate 109,796,711 of NC_046160.1, read as the reverse complement.
AGTTCAAGCCATGACAGTTGCTACCATGAACCCAGCATATGCTTCCAGGGAAGTAACTGAACCATGTGCTCATTATACTAAGATGTCTACTCTTCCTTCACTCAGCCTCAAGGTAACCCTTCCAAATATTGTTAACATTCTCGTGCTTTCAGTATAATTTAAATCATCATTTTCACCATTCGTAGTTCTCAAGAGAAGGACTAAGTAGGTTTAATGGAAGAAAGATATCTGCTTTTAAATTTTTTTGCACGTGCTTGTGTGTGTTATGTATAAGTGGGCATGGGTGTGTGTGGTATGGGGATACGGATGTGCAATAACAAATGTGTGCAGGTCAGAGAAGGACCTGTTGTGATTGGTTTTCTCATTCAACCGTGTGGAATTTATAACTGAAGTCAGGCTTGGCAGAGATACATTTACACACGGAGCCATATAGCCAACTTGACATCTGCCTCCCTTCTTTCATTAATAAGGTAACTAAGGATGAAGAAAATAAAAATTAAAAAAATTGCTCAGTCATTTTGTCAATGTGTTCAAAACAGATTAGAAGACATAAGATATATAAAACAGGAATATGTTTTTAATTGAAAAAGAACAAAATCACTTCCCTGCTTTGCTTCCCAGCTCCATGTAATACATATGGTATTGCATTGAAAATTAATATTAAATTATAAAGTAACTGAGCCACTAGAGACATCTAACAATGTGTGATGAAATATGATAATAACGTGCTTTAATTGAAAGGTATAACAAACAATTTCATCCCTAGTTGGTGGAAAACTTTATGGAAATTAGAAATTTCCTATTTTCCTATTTCCTAGTGGAACTTTACAGAAATTTAAAAAGGAAATAATTGAAATGCCTATAAATTTCTGTTTGAAAAGTGGTACATACAACTCATCAAATATTAGCAATAAGTTTTGATTCCTACGATCAATATGTTGAATATACTTTGTTACTTTATTTACACAATATAGAAACAAGCCCTTTGTTGTTTTTGTGTACAACATGAAGAAAATACGGTAATAACTTGTACTTAGGAACTGAGTTCTAACAAACTGTTCCTGTTTTATGTCAGTGGGTTTTGTCAGAAGAAGTAACAAAGTCCATCTCCAACAATGCAGGTATAGGCATGGACATCTAACAGGTCACTGACAGGGAAAAAGCCAAAAGAGAAGCCACAGAGGATAATAAAGATGGCTAATATCCAATTTCTTCAAAATAGTCCTAAATACCAAAAGAGGCCTAAAAGGCAAGCTAGATTTTTACCTAGGCAGTAATGATCCTGTGGTCCGAGTACTGCACTCAGTGCCATATCAGAACATGTCAGTCTTCTAACAAACCTGACCATCCTAAAATCAAAACCTACTCCTCAAAAAGAGGTGGTTTGGGGTTGGATTCTCTCTCTCTCTCTCTCTCTCTCTCTCTCTCTCTCTCTCTCTCTCTCTCTCTCTCTCTCTCTCTCGTTTTCTCTTTCTCTGTCTCTCTGTCCCTCCTCTCTCTCTCTCTCACTGACTCCATCTCTCCCTGTTGGTCTGTTTCTCCCCTGTCTGTCTTTGTGTCTGTCTCAGTGTCCCTCCCTAGCACATTCCTGCTCTCTTGTTTCCTTGCTACCCCCAAGTTAATAAATAAAACTTCCTTTACTGGGTTGTCTGAGATTTCCCTTCAGTTTGTTTTGATTCTGATTTTTTTCTGCCTTTTAAAGTCTGGAGCTGGCAGAGAAAATAAACGTGATCAAGACCCTCCATGGTAATACAGGGACATATCAACTAATTAGGTAAAACGATTCTTCTCACTAAGAAAAGAATTACTGCCCAGCCCATGGGAGAGAGAGCTGAACACCCAGAAGAGTGGGCAATCCTGAGACTGCAGGACAGAAGAGACTGCCACTTCCACTTCTGCCCACCTTTGCCCACATCCCTGGCCCAAGAGGAAACTGCATTGTGCCTCTGGACACAGAAATATGAGAGCAGTCAAGCTGCAGGAGCCCAACAGTCCAGACTGTGCCTGGATCTGCACTGAACTGGACAAACAGCTCCCTGCACTCAAATCCCATGGGGGCTGGTGGGAGAGCTAGACCTTCAGAGGGGCAGACACTCCTGGGAAAGCAGAGGAGACTACTCTCTGCCCACATTCACTACTCAAGATCAAAACGCCTTGTGCCATCTGTACCCCTGCACACAGGGACCTAGGAGCAGTAGGGGCAGGGCCCTTCTGGTTGCTGCTCTCACAAAGAGCTGAAAGCTAGCCCCAAGGAGTGACTACAGGCCTGAGACCAGAGGTAAGATCAACTTTTCTGCTCCAAGTGACCTGCCTGATAGACTCAGGGCACACAAAGGCAGAATTCCTCTGGGACCGGGCACTTCCGGTTTCTAGTTGGAACCTTGCTGATCCTGGCCCACAGCTCCCTGCTCCCAAACTCCGTGGGAGAGAGAGCTGAATACCCAGAAGTGCGGGCAACCCTGAAACTTTAGGACAGGAGAGACTGCCACTTCTGCCCACCTTTGCCCACATCCGTGGCCCAAGAAGAAACTGCAGAGTACATCTGGACACAGAAATATGGGAGCAGTCAAACTACAAGAGCCCCACGGTCCAGACAGGCGCCTGGATCTGAACTGAACTGAACTGGACAAACAGCACCCTACACCCAAATCCCATGGGAGGGGGGAGAGCTAGACTTTCAGAGGGACAACAGACAATCCTGGGAAACCAGAGGAGACTACTCTCTACCCACATTCCCAACTCAAGAGGAAAATGCATTGTGCCATCAGTGCCCTCTACATACAGGGACATAGGAGAAGTAGGGGCAAAACTTCTGGTTCCTGACTATATGGAAAGCTGAAAGCCAGCTGACAGGAATGACTACATGCCTGAGAGCAGAACGCTCTATTCCCATAACTGGGTGAAAGAAATCAGGAAAACAGGTCTATAGCAGTGCTGACACACAGGCCTAAAGGATGGTCTGGCCACTGAAACAGCAAGACAAGCTAACACCAGAGACAACTTGATGGCCATAGGCAAGGGCAGGAACCCAAGCAACAGAAACCAGGACTACTTCGCATCATCAGAACCCAATTCTCCCACCAAAGCAAACATTGGATATCCAAACACAGCAGAAAACCAAGATCTAGATTTAAAATTACATTTTATCATGATGATGGAGGACTTTAAGAAGGTCATTAATAACTCCCTTAAGGAAATACAGGACAACACAAGCAAACAAATAGAAGCCCTTAAAGAGCAAACAGAAAAATCCCTTAAAGAACTACTGGAAAAAACAACAAAACAGGAGAAGGAAATGAACAAAATCATCCATGAGTTAAAAATGGAAATAGAAACAATAAAGAAAGCACAAAGGAAGACAACCCTGGAGATAGAAAACTTAGGGAAGAGATCAGGAGCCATGGATGTGAGCATCACCAACAGAATACAAGAGATAGGTGAGAGAACCTCAGGAGCAGAAGATACCATAGAAAGCATCGCAACAACTATCAAAGATAATGCAAAACAGAAAGAGTTCCTAGCCCAAAACATACAGGAAATCCAGGACTCAATGAGAAGATCAAACCTAAGGATAATAAGTATAGAAGAGAGTGAAGACTCCCAGCTCAAAGGACCAGTAAATATCTTCAACAAAATCATAGAAGAAAACTTCCCTAACCTAAAAAAAGAGATACCCATAAAAATACAAGAAACATTCAGAACTCCAAACAGACTGGACCAGTAAAGAAACTCCTCCCCTCATAACAGTCAAAACACCAAATGCACAAAACAAAGAAAGAATATTAAAATTTTTAAGGGAAAAAGGTTGAGTAACATATAAAGGCAGACCTATCAGAATTACAACAGACTTCTCACCAGAGACTATGAAAGCCAGAAGATCCTGGATAGCTGTCATACAAACCCTAAGAGAACACAAATGCCATCCCTGGTTACTGTATTCAGCAAAACTCTCAATTAACATAGATGGAGAAACCAAGATGTCCCATGACAAAACCAAATTTACACAATATCTTTCTACAAATCCAGTCCTACAAAGGATAATAAATGGAAAAGCCCAACACAAGGAGGCAAGCAACACCTAGAAAAAGCAAGAAACTAATCTTTTTGCAACAAAACAAAAAGAAGAGAAGCACAAAAACATAATCTCACTTCCAAATACGAAAACAAGAGAAAGCAATAGTCACTATTTCTTAATATCTCTCAACATCATTGGACTCAATTCCCCAATAAAAAGACACAGATTAACAGACTGGATTCTTAATGAGGACCCAGCATTTTGCTGCCTACCGGAAACACACCTCAGAGACAAAGACAGACACTACCTCAGAGTAAAAGGCTGAAAAACCACTTACCAATCAAATGTTCTGAAGAAGCAAGCTGGAGTAGCTGTTCTAATAACGAATAAAATTGACTTTCAACCAAAAGTCATCAAAAAAGATAAGGAAGGACATTTCATAGTCATCAAAGGGAAAATACAGCAAGATGAACTCTCAATCCTAAATATCTATGCTCCAAATAAAAGGACACCAACATACATAAAAGAACCCTTACTAAAGCTCAAAGTACAAATTGCACCTCACACAATAATAGTAGGAGATTTCAACTCCGCACTCTTCAATAGAGAGATCATGGAAACAGAAATTAAACAGAGACATAGACTAAGAGAAGTTATGAACCAAATGGACTTAATACATATTTATAGAACATTCTATCCTAAAACAAAAGGTTATACCTTCTTCTCACCACACCATGGTACATTCTCCAAAACTGATTATATAGTCTGTCACAAAACAGGCCTCAAGAGATACAGAAAGATAGAAATAATCCCTTGCTTCCTATCAGATCACCATGCACTAAGACTGGTCTTCAATAACAGTAATAATGAGAAAAAGCCCAAATATACATGGAAGTTGAACAATCCTCTATGCAATGATAACCCAATCAAGGAAGAAATAAAGAAAGTAATTAAAGACTTCTTAGAATTTAATGTAAAGGAAGGTACAACATACCCAAACTTATGGGATACAATGAAAGTTGTGCTAAGAGGAAAACTCATAGCTCTGAGGGCCTGCAGAAAGAAACAGCAGAGAGCATAAATCAGCAGCTTGATAGCACACCTAAAAGCTATAGAACAGAAAGAAGCAAATACACCCAGGAAGAGTAGAAGGCAGGAAAGAATCAAACTCAGGGCTGAAATCAACCAAGTAGAAACAAAAAGAACTATACAAACAATCAACAGAAACAAAAGCTGGTTCTCTGAGAAAATCCACAAGATAGATAAACCTTTACCCAGACTAAACAGAGGGCACAGAGAGTGTGTCCAAATTAACAAAATCAGAAAGTAAAAGGGAGACATAACAATAGAATAAGAAGAAATTAAAAAAAAAATCATCAGAACCTACTACAAAAGCCTATATTCAACAAAACATGAAAATGTGGAGGAAATGGACTATTCCACAAAATTGAAACAAATGGAGCACTGCCAGATTCCTTCTATGAAGCCACAATTACTTTTATACCCAAATCACACAAAGACCCAACAAAAAAAGAGAACTTCATACCAATTTCCCTTATGAATATTGACCCAAAAGTACTCATTATAATTCTTGCAAACCAAATCCAAGAACACATCAAAATGATCATCCACCATGATCAAGAAGGCTTCATCACAGGTATGCAGGAATGGTTTAATATACAGAAAACCATTGACATAATCCACTATATAAACAAACTAAAAGATAAGAAACACATGATCATTTCATTAGATGCAGAGAAAGCATTTGACAAAATTCAACACCCCTTCATGGTAAAAGCCCTGGAAAAAAAGGAATTCAAGGCCCATACTGAAACATAGAAAAAACCATATACAGCAATCCAGTAGCTAACATCAAACTAAAAGGAGAGAAACTTGAAGCAATCCCACTAAAACCAGGGAGTACACAAGGCTGCCAACTCTTTCCCTACTTGTTCAATATATTTCTGCAAGTCCTAGATAGAGCAATCAGACAAAAAAAAGAGGTCAAAGGGGTACAAATTGGAAAGTAAGAAGTCAAAATATCACTATTTGCAGATGATATGCAACTATAGTTAAGTGACCCCAAAAGTTCCACCAGAGAACTACTAAGCTTGATAAAGAAATTCTGCAAAGTAGCTGCATATAAAATTAACTCAAGTAAATCAGTAGCCTTCCTCAACACAAAACATAAACAAGCTGAGAAAAAATTAGGGAAATAGCACCCTTCATAATAGTCCCAAATAATATAAAATACCTCCGTGTGACTTTAACCAAGCAAGTAAAAGATCTGTGAGGTAAGAAACACAAGTCTCTGAAGAAAGGAATTGAAGAAGATTGCAGAAGATGGAAAGGTCTCCTATGCTCATGGATTGGTAGGAATAGTATAGTAAAAATGGCCATTTTACCAAAAGCGATCTATAGATTCAGTGCAATCCCCATTGAAATCCCAATCCAATTCTTCAGAGAGTTAGACAGAACAATTTACAAATTCATCTGGAATAACAAAAAACCCAGGATAGCTAAAACTATCCTCAAAAATAAAAGGACTTCCAGGGGAATCACTATCCCTGAACTCAAGCAGTATTACAGAGCAATAGTGATTAAAACTGCATGGTATTGGTACAGAGACAGACAGATATACCAGTGGGATAGAATTGAAGACCCAGAAATGAACCCACACACCTATAGTCACTTGATTTTTGACAATGGAGCCAAAATGATCCAATGGAAAAAGGATAGCATTTTCAGCAAATGGTGCTGGTTCAACTGGAGGTCAGCATGTAGAAGAATGTAAATTGATCCATTATTATCACCCTGTATGAAGCTTAAGGCCAAGTGGATCAAGAACTTCCACATCAAACCAGATATACTCAAATTAATAGAAGAATAAGTGTAGAAGAATCCCAAACACATGGGCACTGGAGAAAATTTCCTGAGCAGAACACTAATGGCTTATGTGCTAAGATCAAGTATCCACAGATGGGATCTCATAAAGCTACAAAGCTTTTGTAAGGCAAAGGACACTGTCGTTTGACAAAATGGCAACCAACAGATTGGGAAAAGATCTTTACCAATCCTACAACAGATAGAGGGCTTATATCCAAAATATACAAAAACCTCACGTAGTTAGAATGCAGAGAGACAAATAACCCTATTAAAAAGTGGAGTAGAGAGTTAAACAAAGAATTCACATTTGAGGAACATTTAATGGCTGAAAGCACTTAAAGTGTTCAACATCTTTGGTCATATGGGAAATACAAATCAAAACAACCCTGAGATTCCGCCTCACACCAGTGAGAATGGCTAAGATCAAAACCTCAGACAACAGCAGATGCTGGTTTGGATGTGGAGAAAGAGGAACACTCCTCCATGGTTGATGGGATTGCAGACTGGTACAACCAATCAGGAAATCAGTCTGGAGGTTACTCAGAAAATATGACATTGAACTACCTGAGGACCCAGGTATACCTCTCTTGGGCATATACCCAAAAGATGCCCCAACATATAACAAAGACACATGCTCCATTATGTTCATAGCAGCCTTATTTATAAGAGCCAGAAGCTAGAAAAGACCCAGATGCCCTTCAACAGAGGAATGGATACAGAAAATGTGGTACATCTACACAATGGAATACTACACAGCTATCAAAAACAATGATTTCATGAAATTCATGGCAAATGGATGGAAATAGAAAATGTCATCCTGAGTGAGGTAACCCAATCACAGAGAAACACACATGGTATGCACTCATTGATAAGTGGATATTAGCCCAAATGCTCAAATTACCCAAAATGCACAGACCACATGAAGCTCAAGAAGGATGACCAAAATGTGGATGCTTCACTCCTTTAAAAGGGGAACAAAATACCCATAGGAGTGGATAGCAAGGCAAAGTTTAGAAGAGACTGAAGGGACAGCCTTTCAGAGCCTTCCCCACATGTGGCCCATACATATACAGCCACCAAACTAGATAAGATGGATGAAGCTAAGAAGTGCAGGGTGACAGGAACCATATGTACATCTCTCCTTAGAGACACAGCCAGAATATGTCAAATACAGAGCCAGCAGCAAACCACTGAACTGAGAATGGGACCCCCATTGAAGGCATCAGAGAAAGAACTGGAAGAGCTTGAAGGGGCTTGAGACCCCATTAGAACAACAACGCCAAACAACCAGAGCTTCCAGGGACTAAGCCACTACCCAAAGACTATACATGGAGTGAGCCTGGGCTCCAAATTCGTAGGTAGCAATGAATAGCCTAGTAGGGCATCAGCAGAAGAGGAAGCCCTTGTTCCTGCCAACGATTGACCCTCAGTGATTAGGATTGTTTAAAGGGGCTGTAATGGGGTGTGGATGGGGAGGGGAATACCCATATATAATGGGAGGTGGAGGTTTTAGGGGGATGATGGCCTGGAAACAGGGAAAGGGAGTAATATTTCAAATGTAAATAAGAAATACCCTATTTAATAAAAATGGAAGAAAAATAATAATAAAGTTTAGAAAAAAGAATATGCAGTATGAAACATTTATTTTCAAAGAAAAAGAGACAAAAAGTTACCCTACAGAAATGTTTCTTTTAGGTTCTTTAATGATTAAACTTTATGTATTATAAAAAAAAGGAAAAAAATTACTAACATATTTACTTTGGATGATTTACAATAATTGTTTAATGAAACCTTTAAATGACAAGACTTTCACACTTGTAACAATAATAAAATGTTGAACTTTTGTAAAAATGCATATATATATATGTATAACTGTATAAAATATAGATGTACTTCTCACATATATTTTACAGGAATAAAAATTCATATATACATATTATCGATGTATAATCTGTAATTGTTATTGTTGTGAGAAACAAAACATGGTCAATAAAGGGCTGTCAAGCATAAAATTAGACTCAAATAGCTTATGAGTAGTTTAAAGCAGTATAAAGTAGTTATAAGCAGAAAAAGAATTTATTTAAATATGTGCCATCTAAAAATTGCTTATTCTTTTTTTATTGTCATAAAATATATTTTAATTTCTTGGTTCAGTTATTTGATAGTAACACATCATTTTCCATTTAAATTTTAATTTATTTTAATTATTATTTGTAAACATGTATTATTATATGTAAACACTGTCTGTATACGACTATATTATGTGCTTTTATAATAAGATAAAATTGTAGCTCATCAAACCTTTATCAGTTTGTGGTGGTAAAATCATTCTTTTGACTTTTCATATATACAGGACATTATTCTTAGCTATCATGACTACTATGCAGAATCTATCATGATATATTAGAGTATTTAACTACTCATTGACCAGCGTTTCCCCTGGAAACATAAGTGTATTTTATCAGATATTTTAAGTGAGAAATAAGAGTGTAGATGCTGGCGTTCCTATAAAACATCTAAAGTTTTAATTAGATGTTTAATTAGATAAAGAAGAATACAGATTTATAGAAGATGGTGGAGGGGAAGGCGATAAGGGGCTTATGGAAGGGAAACCGGGAAAGGGAATAACATTTGAAATGTAAGTAAAAAGTATCCAATAAAAATCAAGTAAATAAAAATGTCAGTAGCAACAGCATAGTGACAACTTTGCTTTGTAACTTTTAAAATACAGAGTAAGAATTGTATGATGATACCTTAAAAATAAATGAGACAGTCTCTAAGCATGGCGAAATATCATTAATAGCAGGGGTTAGCTCTCTCACATGGATTAAGTAGGTCTCAATTTGTGGCAGTCAGTGGTTAGCTATTCCCTCAGTCTTTGCTCTGTCTTTAGCCCTGCATAATTTATAGATAGGACAACATTTGTGTTGAAGGTTTTCATGAGTGGATTAATGTCTCCCTCTTTCCTCTGGATGTTCTGCCCAGCTACAGGAGGCGATCACTTCAGTCTCCACATCTGTCTCTTGCAGAAGTCTCGGCTATGGTCACCCCCCTAGACTCCTGTATCAGTTCCTGTCCCAGGCCTCCAGCTAATCAGTAGAGATGAGCCAATCCTTGTGAATTGCCATTCTAATCCCCAGTCCTCTCCCTGCCTACTTATCCGCGGACCTATCCACCATCATGGTTGCCCCTCCTCACCCCTTCTCCTACCCAGATGCCTTTCTCCAGCCACCTCTGAGGACAATTTAGTTTCCCCTTCTGGGTGAGGTTCACACAACCTCCCTGGGACTGCATTATCAACCGGTTTATTTGGGTCTGTAGACTGTAGCATGCTGGTCCTGAACTTTATGGCTCATGTCCCTTTAACAAGTGTCTTTCTAGCTCTTGGTTACCTCACTCCTGAGAGGCTTCATCGAGCAGCAAGTGGAGGCAGATGCACAGACTCACAGTCAAATAGCAGGCAGAACTTTGGGGATCTTGTGGAAGAGTCCGGCATAGAAGTGAGAAAGCCAAAAGGGTCAAGGAGACCACAAGGAGAACTACAAAGTCAACTAACCTGGGGCCAGGGGGGGAGGCTACAAAGCCTGGACAATCAGCCAAAGAGCATGGAGGAAGTGAACCTAGAAACCAAGATAAACTTATAGAATATGTGAATATAGCAAGTGAAGCAGGTGCTTGCTTGTTCTCTGTTCCATGACATTGGTTCCCCTTTCTCTTCATGGACTGCCTGACTGGGCCTCAGTGGAAGAGGATATGTGTAGTCCTGCTGGGATTAGATGTTCCAGGACAGGGTGGTACCCAAGTGGGGCTCCTTTTCTCCGAGAAGAGGGGAAGAGGGAAATCACGAAGGTTACTTTAAGGTGAATCTGGGAAGAAAGGAAGAAGGGAGGGCTGTGATTGGAATGTAAAGTGAACAAAAACATAAAATTATTGGAAAGTAAATAGAAAAGAAATAATAATACATGACTTTAAAAAATATTTTAGTGGATATTTAAATAAAACCAATAGCACTGATTGCACTCTATTAGACCTGAAGCAGAGCGTCCTACAGTGAGGTAAGTTTTACTTGAAGGGATGGATTCATATGTAGCTCTGCCATTCAGATGCGAAAGAACAGCAGGAAGAAGCCAGAGTGAAAACATAATTTCATTTTCTTTTTATGTATATTGAATTTCACTGTTTGTAAGATGAATAGAGCTTGTTGATATTGCCTTCATCTGAATATATCATAGCACAAACCCAGAAGGTTAGTTGTAGTAAAAATTCCCATGTAGACTTGATTACCATAGTACCTATAATAGAAAGCTTACTTGGTGGGGGCACAGGCTTAGGTGTATAAACCTAGCCGTCAGGTGGTTAATATAGAAGGATAGCTACGAGCTCAAGGTCAGCCTGGGCTACACAGTGAGTTCTAGAAGACTACAGAATGAGAAATTGTCTCGTGTAAAAAAAAATTAAAAGTGTATTTCATTTTGTTACATTAGCCTACTCGTTCATCAATGTATTCGGTGCACATATTTAACTCAATGACTGCATGTTTGAATTTGAAATTTCCTAATCCATTTGCAATGTGTCGTGCCTGAAGTAAATGATTTTCTTATTGGTGAAATAAACAATATACACATAGATGTTTATTTGATCTCTCCTCTCTCTCTCTCTCTCTCTCTCTCTCTCTCTCTCTCTTCTCTCTCTCTCTGTGTGTGTGTGTGTGTGTGTGTGTGTGTGTGTGTGTGTGCGCGCGCGCATCTACAGGTAAAATACTGTCACTCAGGCACAGAACAGCAGGTCTTTGTAGGTAGTCTGTCACCTGAAACTCACCAGTAATTAGCCAATGAGTTCCAGAGATCAACCTGTCTTTGCCTACCCAGAATTAGAAGTACAAGCATGTGTCACCATGCTCTCCTTGTTTACATCAGCTCTGAGTATCAACCTCAGGACCATGTACACTTGTAAAGCAGTCATTTTATCTTCTGAGCTTTCATTACAGCCCCCAGTATACTTCCTTTGCATATTTAAAAGTTAAATAATTGATACATTCAGGGGAATAGTTTGATATGATCATAAAATAAATCATGCGATTTTAGCATTTCAAACATGTACTTCTTTCAACTCTTTCTCTTGTTACACCGTGAAACATCTTCACTGTGTTGTTTCATGAATTCAGGCAATTGTGATGGTTCAGGTCATTATACCATTCAGTCAGCCAGGTTTTCTGCATGGTGACTCCAGGACTGGAACTTTGACTATGCAGAAAGAAAACTTGATGATAGTACCATATGTGATTTTTACTTCTGCAGCCCCTTGACCTTTGTTCTACTTTGTGAACCAAATTTTATTTCTCATATCCAGAGGTCATATTTAACTACTGGTTGATTCTCTAGCCCCCAATATAATATTTTTAAAAATAATTATATCAGAATAAGTATGTATGAGGTCATAAGTGTAGGGACATAGTTTAGTATAACCATGGTCCTCTTAATATGAAGGAGAAAAAGAGACAAATGGTGTTTGAAGAAATAACCAAGTGAAGACAGAGAAAAAAAATCATTATCTGCAAGCTAAGAGTGAACCTCACAGAAACCAAAACTATTGCCCTGTTGATCTGAAACTGAAGAGCTCAAGAGGTGTGAGACAGCAATGTTTTATAGATAAAGCTGCTCATGCTGGAAAATATCATTAGGGTAGCCCCAAGTTGCCCAACAGAATCACACAAGATAATGGAATTTCATAGTAACTGGTTCTAGTAAGTAATTTACAGTGCTTAAACACTGGTCAACAATAGTCTTATTTTTAATCAGATTAAGGAAGAAAATAGCTTATGTATAAATCAATCATCAAGGTATGAAAATACATAAACTGCATAGCTATTATATTGTAAATCAAGGATTTGAACCTGGAAATATATGTCTAATACTGACCCACTGTGACAACCTCAAAATATTTAAATATCTAATCTATATTTTCTCCTTTTATTAAAATTTTATTATATGATTAAAAGTAACATTCTGAGCCAAAATCATGGTCATAAACTTGAATGTTATTTTAATATCCCCCAGAATATTCAATGTATCTGGTTTTAATATCTGATAGCCAAATATCACCTTACCAATTATACTGTTCTTTATTTCTTTGCTTCTTTTTCTCTTATTTATTTTTATTTTTTTATTTCAAGATGGGGTTTCTCTGTGTAGTCCTGCCTACAATGGACCTCACTCTTTAGACAAGACTGGGCTTGAACTCACATATTTGTACCTCCCAAGTGCTAAGATGAATAGGATATGCCACCAAGGCCAGGCTCAATTTTCATGACACTGGCATCACTCCTAAAATCCTGGAGGTTCTTTTGCAACCAACTAGGTATTATTACAATGTTTTTTAATGTACTTATAATCTTGTGAAATTACTGGAAATCCAAATCAAAAGTGGACAAAATGTTAGCTTCCAATTAAATGATGGTGCATTGAATCAAGCGTCATTTACTACAACACATAATAATCAGATATGAATGATTGAGCCAATAATTAAAGCTCTTTACTTGGTCCAATTTTTAAACCATCTGAACACAAATTATTCTCTAATTCAGCCTTACTGCTGACAAGAAATGGAACAAACCTGTTCATATTAAATAAACAACTGTTAAATAAAATATTTAAGTTTATTTTCCCGGGAAGAAAAAAATCTAGATAGAAAAATTGAGAGGTAATCGAAGATGCTTCCTTCTTGTCTCATAGATATGTATGTATTTTTTCTATTCCTTTAGCAAACATAAAGTGAGCTTTAATCTGGAATACAAAACTAAGCATGAGGTTAATACATTAGTTAGAGCAATTACCAATTAAAAGTTGTAGTTTCACACTACCACATACCTATCTTTTAGCTGCATCACTAACAATGGAAGGAGCTAGTGTTATATAAATTTTACTAATTTGAAGGTAGAGCCTGCAACTGTTTCTTGCTGTTTTCATACTCAGCGTAATGAACACATGAGAAGCTAACGTTTGTGTCCAGAGCAGGAGGCTGCCTTGTCAAATTGCATACATACTAAGGAAGCAGAGACTGAACAGGGAGTAAAGCTGGACTATGACACCTAATGGTCAAACACCAGTGATCTAGTAACTGAGGGACCAAGCATTTGAATAACTGAGGTACTAAGTTTTCATGGTTAAACTTCGTACCCTGTGAAACCAATGAGAATGTGGAGTTGTTTGACAGTTGGATTGATCCACACTAATGGTCATTAGATCTTTACACCATTCTTATTAGTAGTATATTAATATTTATATATTTAATTTAATATACAGCAAACAGGGGTTTCTTGCATCAATTAACAGTCAAGAAAATTCCTGCAGCCCTACCTCCAGGCTAATCTGTTCTAGGCAATTCCTCTTTGGAGCCTTTCTTTTGTGATTACCATATGCTGTGTCAAGTTGACAGAGAATGACAACCCAGACAGGGCCATAGGCAGTTTGCAGACAGTAAGGAATCTGAGTCTGTCCAGGGTATCTACTACTTCCATTGAAGCTTATCTAATTCCCCTCTACTTCCACTCAGCTAAACTAGAAATAAAGTCCAATGGGACAATTGGAGGTGTGTGTGTGTGTGTGTGTGTGTGTGTGTGTGTGTGTGTGTTTGTGTTGTTGTTGTTGTTGTTGCTGCTGCTGCTGCTGTTCTTGTTACTGTTTTCAATGTATAAGAAGTTTGTCTAAATCCCAGGCCACTGGTTCTTCTATTTTGTCATCATTTGGCATTTGGGTAGTGTGTTTTCTCAAACAGGCTTGAACTGAAAGCTTAGAGGTTAGGAAATTAACTTCTTCCTACAGTTACTCTTGGCTTCCTAGGACTTCTTTTGCTTTATTTCCTGGAAGGCAAACTGTCTAAGAGAATTTGAAAGCTATTCTTAGGAACAGCTTGAATCAGGAAGATGAACAGTGGCAAATCAATTTCATTGAAAGCTGGGATATGGAAACTAAGAGGTTGAAATCTGGGGCAGTTAAAACTGAAAATTTATAAGAGCAATTTGCTCCCAGAAACCAAATTTTCATATTTGTTAAGGTAAGATTTGAAAAGCAATTGGCAAAAAATATTCATGTGTCTTTTTATTAAAATATTTTTAAATTAATTAATTAACTTATTTACACTCCAGATTTTATTCCCCTTTCAGTCTACTCTTTGACTGTTCCACATCCTATACCTCCTCCCATCCCACCAACCCACCCACCCCTGTCTCCACGAGGATGTCCCCACTCCACCCACCCCACCAGACCTCTAAACTTCCCAGGGCCTCTAGTCTTTTGAGGGTTAGGAACATCTTCTATTACTCAACCCAGACCTGGGGGTCCTCTGCTGTATGTATGTTGGAGACCTCATCTCAGCTGTGTGTATGCTGCCTGGTTGGTGATCAAGTTTCTGAGAGATCTCAGAGATCCAGGTTAATTGAGACTGCTGGTCTTCCTATAGGGTTGCTCTCCTACTCAGTTTCCTCCAGATTTTCCCTGATTCAATCACAGGGGT
The DNA here is from genome assembly GCF_011064425.1 of Rattus rattus. Classification (NCBI taxonomy): domain Eukaryota; kingdom Metazoa; phylum Chordata; class Mammalia; order Rodentia; family Muridae; genus Rattus; species Rattus rattus. Next base: position 109,781,299 of record NC_046160.1, on the reverse strand, counting down.
AGCAGCTTGTGGTCATTGGTTGGGTGCATCTGATTCTTTCACTTGATTATTGGGTTTTTGGAAGTCAGTCATGATAGATCCTTTTTGGTGAGTGCCCCACAGCCTCAGTAATGGTGTCAGGTCTTAGGGCCTTCTTTGAGCTGGATCCCACTTTGGGCTTGTCACTGGACCTTCTTTTCCTCAGGCTCTTCTCCATTTCCACCCCTGCATTTCTTTCAGTCAGGAAGAATTAGGGGTCAGAGTTTTGACTGTGGGATAGCAACTACATCCTTCACTTGATGCCCTGTCTTTCTGCTGGAGGTGGGCTCAACAAGTTCCTTCTCTCCATGGTAAAGCATTTCATCTAGAGTCCTCCCTTTGAGTCCTGAGAGGCTCTCATCTCCCAGGTCTCTGTTACCTTCTGGAGGGTCCTCCCAACCTCCTTCCTTCTGAGGTACTGGTTTTCATTCCTCTTGCTGGCTCTTGGGTTCCAGTCCTTTTCTCCAAACCAATACTAGATCATGTTTCCCTCTCTCCACTGTCTCTCCTTTCCTTCCCCCTTGTGGTTGCTTGCTTCTGAGGCGTCCTTACTTGGGCCCTTAAGCTTACAGACCTTAGTGAGTTCTGTGGACTGTATCTGGGTTATTTTGTACTTTTAAATTTTGCTAATATCCATTTATTAGTGAGAACGTATCATGCCTGTCCTTTTGGATCTGAGTTACCTAACTCTGGATGAAACTTTCTAGTTCAATCGATTTGTCTGAAAAACTCAGGATGTCCTCCTTCTTAACAGATGAGTAGTATTCCATTAAGTAAATGGAAATAAATTCCATTATTCTCTCTTGGGACATCTGGGTTGTTTCCACCTTCTGGCTATCACAAATAAGGCCGCTAGGAACATAGAGGAACACAAGCCCCTGTGGCATGGTTGGGCATCTTTTGGGTATATTCCCAAGAGTGGTATTGCTGGGTCTTTAGGTAGGTCTATTCCCAATTATCTGAGGAACCTTCAAATTGATTTCCAGAATGGTTTTCCAGTTTGCAATCCCACCAGCAATGCAGCAGTGTTTCTTTTTCTGCATATTCTCACCAACATGTGTTGGCAACTGAGGTTTTGTCTTAGCCATTCTGAGTGGGGAAACATGGAATCTCGGGATCTTTTGATTTGCATTTCTCTAATTGCTAAGGACTTTGCACATTTCTTTAGGTGCATCTCAGTCATTTGAAATTCCTCTGTTGTGAATTCTTGGTTTAGTTCTATACTCCATTTTTTGATTGAGTTGTTTGGTTTTTTTTTTCATGCTTGGCCTCTTTTGTTCTTTATATATTTTAGATATTAGCCCTTGATTAGATGTGGGGTTAGTGAAGATTTTTTACCCAATCTATAGATTGCCAATTTGTCTTATTGACTATGTCCTTTGCCTTACAGAAGCTTTCCAGTTTCATGAAGTCCCATTTATCAATTCTTGATCTTAATGCATGAGCCTTTGGAGTTCTGTTTAGGAAATTTCCCCTTGTGCCAATGAGTTCAAGACACTTTTCCACTGTCTATTCTATTAGATTCAGTGTATCTGGTTTTATGTTGAGATCCTTGATTCACTTGGACTTGAGCTTTGTGCATGGTGACAAATATGGGTCTATTTTCATTTTTCCACATACAGACATCCAGTTAGACCAAATTGTTTTTGTTATTCTGTGTTTTTTGCCTTTGCAGATGAATTTGAGAATTACTCTTTTAATGTCTTTGAAGTATAGTGTTTGGATTTTGATGGGGATTGCATTGAATCTGTAGATTGCCTTTGTTAGGATGATCATTTTTGCCATGTTAATTCTGCCAGTCCATGATCATGGGATATCATCTCTGCATTTTCTGAGATCTTCTTCGATTTCTTTCTTCAGAGTCTTGAAATTCTTATTGTATAGATCTTTCACTTTTTTGTTTAGAGTTACCCCAAAATATTCTATAGTATCTGTGGATATTGTGAAGGGAATTGTTCCCCTAATTTCTTTTTCAGCCTGTTTATCGTTTGTATGAGGAAAGCTACTGATTTATTTGTGTTAATTTTATATCAGGCTACTTTTCCGAAGTTGTTTATCAGGTGGAAATTTTTGGGGTTGCTTATGTATATTAATATGTTATATATATAATACAATATAATATATTATGTATATTGTGTTTTTATTTGTATATCTGCAAATAGTGATACCTTTAATTCTTCTTTTCCAATTCATATCCCCTTGATCTCTTTTTGATGTCTTATTGTTCTAGCTAGCATTTTGAGTCCTATATTGAATAGATATGGGGAGAGTGGGCATCTTTGTCCCTGATTGCTTCAAATATATCTGCATTTAATTTAATATTGACTGATGTTTTGCAGTAAATTGCTTTTATTATATAGTTTCTTTTAATAATAGAACATTCACTATCTGTCTTTTGACAGAAGTTTGATAACTCTGTGGTCAGAGACAAATATATTAGGAATTTTAAAAGTCACATACAAAGAGAAATAGAAGGGGTTTATTAAAGACTGTAGATAGCAGCTACTTTAGAAATATGGTGGGTAATTTTGAAGGATACCTATTAGAGGTGATTGTAGTTATTCATCAGACATGTTGGTGATGTGAAAAAGTCACATAATTTGTTCAGAAACCCTATCAAGAGTTTTTGCATTAACTATTAAAACTGCATGTGGGACATAAGAGTTAGTAGTGTTCCTGGAAACCTCATCAAGTAATTACTTATGGTATTCTCTCTTTCAAATCACCTACTTCTACTTGAATATCTGATAAATTTGGATGATATATTTAGTGTCTGGATCACATTTCTCTATTCTCGGGAAAAGTGATATAGACAGAACTAAGAATACTTATTTTGGTTTATACTTCTTCATAGAAGTTATACACTCTCTGACTAAAATCAGTGGGTTTTGCAAATAATGTTAAGGGCTTTAAATGTGAACTATAAAAATCAAAGTTATGCACATCATTGAAAAATGGTTAATTCTATGTTCTTTTAACTAATTGCTAAAGTGCTCATTACTATTCAGTCCCCAAAATCCTAATGGTAGAATTATATTCCAAAATCTTCAGAAAATAAAATGTACTGTTTTCTTTTTCTGAGAATATACAAAAACCTCATTCTTCCAAGTGTTATTATGATATTTATCTTTCAACTGGTGGCTTTCAAGATTTTCTTTCTTCAATTGTCTAAGATTTTATTTTTTTGTTTAACTTTTTGTCTTTTCTGGGGAGCTGCATCTGCTGACTTTATTGTGATAACAAAATGGGACATTTATTCCTCCATAATTTGGCAGAGAGAACATCTCCGGGATTAGAGCTGAATATAGCTGGAGACCTGTCTTGGAAAGCAGCTTTGGCAGCCTCATATTCTCTACGTGATACTCCACATTGTTCTAGCCAAAATTGCCGCATGTGTTCGTTATTTAAACATTCTGCGACTATGTGCAGTATTTCAGTCACAAAGGAGCTACCAGTTCAGAAGTCTGGGAAGACATCTCAGTAGGAAAGTTACTTGAATTATTCTTGAAAGAAACCTCAGACTTATATAGTATTACATATGCAGCTGAGAGTTGGAAATAGCACAGCCATTGCTGTACCCTTTTCTATTTTATTTTATCCTGCTGCTTTTCAACACATTTTTCATCTTAGTGGTAAACGAGTGACTAAACAATAGTTATTGATCCACATTTGCTGAAAATGGGGATTTACCAAGGAATGGAATTCATCTCCAAATTTTCTGAGGTATAAGAAAAACATTCCCTGTAGCTCTTAGCTATTGTTTAGCATTACCTCAATTTCTAGAGATCATCTTAGGCTTTACAAATTTTATGTTATAGTTTTTCTTTTCCTTTTGCTTTTATGGCGAAGTGTTAAAAATAACTTATGTAAATAGTACAAAAGGTATAGAAAAATTGGAGGCAACCGAAAGGAATAATGTAGATTAATCAGACTAGAAAGTGAGATTGGGACAGGTTAAGTTTAATTACTTGCTTAGTTATTCCACATCAAAATTAAATTTCAATTGTAATTTTTCCTGAAGGTTAGTACATGGTTAATTAACAGTACTAGATTCCCTTTAGGAACTATAAAATGTGTTTACCAATCAATGCCAGAGCAGAATATTAGAATGTAAGTAAATGATCTTTTCTAAGAGGAGAAAGCCCTCACAATACAGATGAAATCCAATAAAATATGATATATATATATATACATATATATGTAATGATAGCAAGATTCTTTGTATTAATGTTTTTGTTTATTCATTTTACATCTACATCATAGCCCCTCACGCATGTCCTCCCAGTCCCACCTTTACAAATGCCTCCCCATATTAGTTCATCCCCATCTCCTCAGAGAAGGAAAAGCCCACCCATTGGTACCACTCCATCTTTGGACATCCAGTTCCAGAAGAACTAAGTATATCTTCTCCCACTGAGGCCCAACCAGGCAGTCCAGTTAGCAGAAGGGGATTCCATGGAGACAGCCTGTACTCTAGTTGTTAGGGGACCACATGAAGACCAAGCTGCACATCTGCTCCAAATGTGGAGGGTGCCTAGGTAGAGCCCAGGCATGCTCTTTGGTTTATGGTTCAGTCTCTGTGAGCCTTGTGAACCCAGGTTAGTTGGCTCTATGGTCTTCTTGTGGTGTCTTCAAGGCCTCTAAGTTGCTGGTTATCCTACCTATAACCTTCACTATATACGAAATGAAAGAAAAATAGTTATCAACCATGCTATAATACTCGGGAACTTTTTAAGATATACATGTACTCGTTACTTGATACCCTTCCTCACCCTTCTTGAAGTGATCAGAGGTGTGTCCTCTTGCTAATTTTGTCCATTCTCTAAGGTCACTTCCACACTCCCATACTTACAGTGGACTGCAAGTCACAAGGCACATTAAATACATCTCAAGTAAGTTGTAATTCATTCTGATATTAACAGTGCTAGAATACTATCTCTTAAAGAATGTTGAACAAGGTGCAATGTCCACATGCCAGTGAAAGTTCGAGGTGTTTATCATTATGTATCCTTAAGGAATCCTGGATGGATGTACTTTCCAGTTAGTAATGTTAGCACTTCTATCCATGCTCCTTGGAATGTTCTAGAGTCTAGAATGTAGCCATTTGGTGTTTGACTAAAGGACTCTAGAATATCAAGGACATAGTTTCACTAATATCAATTTTACTTTGTTTTATGTGTCTATTGTATTAAACTACACAGCCTAGAAAAGATTCTCCAGGATTGAGGATTTTTTTGTCTTTTACATAGTGCTATTATAATGAAGATACATCAGGAAAAAAATGTATATTTCAGAATTTTTGGTGTGTTGAGGAGCCACTAGCTTCCTCTGCATCTAATTATAATATAATACAATAAACATATGATGACTTTTTAAATGAACATTTGTTTGTTCTGTTGCCTTCAAACCATATATTGGGATGCATTATGTACCCAGAGAGGGGTTAATTAGATTAGTTTACTCCTGCCAGCAGTCTACGTACCCACAGGAAGACATTTACTCCAATATTGTAAACTTATTCTGTTCATTAAAACATAGTCTGACAGCAGCTGTCATCCCTGTCATGACTTCCTGGACTAAAGAAACAAATTTCTAAAAATATGTTGATGTTGACAGTCTCTTTAAAATGGAAAATCCTCTCCTTCTAGAATTTCAGGTGGCTTAGTGCCCATGATGATGAAATTTACCTTCCATCGAAATTCAGAGAGCCTCCTGTCTAACACAGTGAGGTCAGGAAGGTAGGATAGTAGAGTTGGAGCTTCCATCATGACAGAGCACAGGAAAAACTCTGAATTGAAGAATCGATGCTTGTAGAGAGCAGGCTTCTGATGCCTTGTTGTATATTTGAATTGATATTCCTGACATCATGACCCACTGTGATGCTTTCCATATGCTTGGCCCATGTAGTGGCACTATTAGAAGATGTGGCCTTGTTGGAGTAGGTGTGTTACTGTGGAGGTGGTCTCAGAGACCCTCCTCGTAGCTGTCTGAGGATGCCCAGTCTGTTCCTGGCTCCCGTCGGATGAAGATGTAGAACCCTCAGCTCCTCTGGCACCATGCCTACATGATGCTGCCATGTTCCCACCTTGATGATACTTTGAACCAGTAAGCCAGCCCCCCAATTAAATGTCATTTATAAGACTTGCCTTGATCGTGGTGTCTGTTCACAGCAGTAAAACCCTATGACAGAAGTCCTACCAATATATCATATCCTAAACTAGGTTTTCCAGTTGGCAATGTTACTCCTCATGCTGAATCAGGATTGTGTCATCTTTGATTTATCAATCATAAGGAATATCACATATCAAAGACACCAGTCATGCATGATATTTTTTGCTTAGTCACAGTAGTGTTGATGAAAGAAGTTGGATATTCTAACCCTGGAAAATAAGTGGACTTAAAATAAACCATAACCTTTATGCAAAAGTAACTCTGTTTTTTTTAATATTACTGTGTAGGAGAATTATAGTATTGATATTATGATAAATAATCACTTTAATAATATTATTTCAGCATCTTTAAATTTTCGTGACATATAGTATGGTGTATAGAAAAATAGATCAGTAGACAGTGGTAACTGTGTATTCAGGGTATCTTGCAAACCTATCCCTTCATGTTGTCGCAGCAAAGGTGAAAAAGGAAATTGGAACTGTATAAAGTGAATATTGTAATTTTTTAAATACTTAAAATATAGATGTTAAAGGAAGCACAGAACCCACTCATTAATTGTTCTTCTTTAATGAAGAAAAGAAAGCTCTAGTCTTTATGTAGTTAGTAAAACATGGTATAGCTCAATATTTTTAAAAATACTTGAGAGGTCAGAATTTTCATCCCTAAATTTGAAAACAAAAAATTTAACATATTGAAAACTAAGAATTAAGGAATAATTAGTCCTTCTCATTCTCCTTGAAGTTATTTATTATGTAACTTTGAAATTAATTATACTGCATAATTCCAACTTTCTAACTGTTTTTCTCTCCAATTGTGATAAACTGTTTTTTTGTTTTTTTTTTTTTCAAAAAAAATCAATCTGGATGTCATGAAGAATTTTAAAATTATTATACAGAAGATTTTGTTTGGTTTACCTAGATTTTTTTAAATGAAATTAATACTCTTACCCACTTGGGCACTAATTAAAAAAGTTTAAATCTAACACATCTTCATTTTATGTACTTTTGACTAATTTTTAATATTCAAACCCATTTGCTGAAGTGAGCATTATTTCTGGCTTTTTGGTTTCTTTGATGGATTGCAAAATCAATCAAATCTTTCATGACTAAAGCAAATACATTTACATATACAAATGCATACTTGTGTCTGAGAAACACAAGTTCTCACTGGGTGCTAAGAATGAAAACTTTCAAGAAAGACAATCACAAGAGAAGTATTCTAGATTGTAGTCAGGTGGATTTTGTGTGCTTTGTTGCTTTCGTGCTGCTAGTTTGAAGCTAAAAGTATCATTGATTAATAATTAGAATAATGGTATCTTGAAAAATGAGAAGCAGTTGATAACGTTAAACTGTTAACACTATTACCGACAATGCCTTTTTCACAAGCATGTAGGAATGACTGCAGTATTTTGACATAAACAAAATAAAAAGGAGTTCAAAAGAAACAAAGGGTACTGTGTAACCCACAGGACGCGTCAGTCAACATGAATCACTAGGTGAAATTTGTTCATCATTAAATTTCACATCCTCCATATTCTTGATATGATATAATTTATATTTTATGCAGTGGTGTTATTTGGCTAAAAGATGTGCTTCAAATTCTGCACTAAACCCCAGTACTAAATAAAACTTCTATCTATCATCTATCTATCTATCTATCTATCTATCTATCTATCTATCTATCTATCTATCATTTATTTAATTATTTATCATAATTGAAAAATAAATATTCAGCAATCTTTGTGGTAATGATTGAATCTTTTATCTCAAGTAAGTTTTCCATAACATCAATGTTCACATTTAGCAGAGGATTCAAAAACCATCCTCTTTGTTGCAAGAGTGTCATAATTCTAAACAGCCAACGGACAAATGGAAGATTATAAATATTTAACACAAGATAGGTGTAAAACTCAATCACTTCACCTCTGTCTACCAGGTTATTATATTATTATCATTGCATTTAACAAGAGACTAGAATCATTGAGATTATTTCCCTTATACAAATCTGATGTCATTTACTGAGGACTGTCTATATTATGAACATATAGGTATATGTACACAGATAAATAGCTATTTTAAAAATAATGAAATAGTCTCATCCAAATATTTTTAAAGAGATGAAAGATGGCTGAACCATCAGATACTCAGATGAACCAAATTTAATTCCAAGCACCATATGAGAATTTGCAGTCATTCACAACTTTAGCTCAAGAGGATCCAATGCCTTCTTCTGACTTCTATGTGCACCAAGCATATATACAAATACATACACACACACACACACACACACACACACACACACACACACACACACACGTATATATATATATACATGTGCAGGCTAAAATCTTACACATAAAAATAGATGAGGAAATCTAATAAAAAACTATAATGCCATGTTTGTTATATATGTTCCATCTTTCACATATGCATTTCTACCTGCTTGCCCATGTAATTTTTCTCATCATACTTAAAACTGACAAAGTCAACATTATCTTGGTATATAATAAGTCAATGTATTATAAACATGAATAAAAATAGCACTGTAACATTTTAACCAAATCATGTTTGTCAGGCATCAATTAAGTACAAAATGGAATAAAATCAAACTAGATAGTCTAATTAATTTCACAAAGCAATTGTGTAAAGAGCAACCAGATCAAAATGCTGTCATATTTTTATACGTGTAAACATATTCTACTTATATTGAACTTTGTAAGTGAAATTTCATTTTATGATCACATCAAAGTGTTCTTCAAGAGGATTGACAAAGCCCTAGATTGTTTGAATAATCAAGCCTGCATTCAGCTTTTGATTGCTAACTATATTATTCAAAAGCTTTTGGGTGAGCTGAACAAAAAGAAATAGATTTAAACCAGCTATGAACCACCTTTTGTACATTTCCACTTCCGCATTTAATAAATAACCATATTAGGTAGTCACGATCCAATATAATTTCAACGCAGAGCTATATAGTCATGCCTGAATGGATGTGGTGCTGTGATAATAGCTATAATTTTAGAGTACATACTGTACTTTGTGATCCCATTAGGAGTTAACTGAGCAGACTCAAAATATCAGATATTACCTAAAAGTTATAACTTGGATTACCATACCCTTTTCTTAAAGAGAGCTGCTCCCAAATTTTGACTCCAGTTTTGAATCTAATCAAGTTGACTCTGGCAAGTTCCTATCTCTGAAGTACTATAATCATTCACATATAGCAAGTGATTGATTTATTTGCTACTCATACAATGTATAGAACACATCGTGTTATGTGTGATAGTTCTAATTGGTGACAATTAATGGCACAATGGAAATAGATAGACAATCTACCCAGCATATTTGTGATGTCACACATACATATCACATTTTATTGACATAGCATAGTCAATCGAACTAAGAAGAAATCTTCCTCTTTTGACTATTGCCAGTTTATTGAATGTATTTACTTATGTTTGTGTTGCATACTTTCTAGATAATGAGGAGTGACTCGAAGTAACCTGTTGCAAAATATTACTGAGGATTCCATGTACTACTGCAGCAGTTCAACTTTTGCTGGATAACTAAATCTTGCTTATCACCTTCCTTAGAAACAAATCTACACAAATGAAGTTACCGCTGGCTTTGATCCATTTATTGAAAGTCACTGCTCCACTATATTACATCCCCTTCAATTTTCGCCTCTCATATGCACCATTACCACATCGTTTCTCCTTTACCAACTCTCAAAGACAACAGTTAAAGAAAATATGACATATCAGATATAAACTGTATCCTAACTGAGCATACTGGTTCAAGAGAATGACAACCCTAAGAATAGTGTTCCAATAATTTCTTTTCATTCTCTTCACATACTGATCACAGCCTACCTGCCCTTTTCCTCCAAGTCACACCCTTACAAATCTCTTGCCCCACTGTGTTTCCCCTTCTCAGAAAAGGGAACACTTATTTGAGTACAACACCCTGGGACATCTAATCACAGCAGAGCTTGGCAATTCCTCTCTCAATTCCAGGTAAGGAAAAGGGGATTCAGTGGGAGAGAACAGAGACCAAGACAGCCTCTCCTTCATTTCATAGGGGACCCACATGAAGACCAAGTTACACATTTGCAAGAAATATGTAGAGGGTCTAAGTCTAGTTGATCCATGATCCCTTGTCCATTCTTGTTTCCTTACTTTTATCCCCTACTCTGCCACAAAGCACCCTCAGCTCAACCCGATGTTTTGCTGTGGTACTCTGCATCTATATCCATCTGCTGATGGATGAAGCCTCTCAGGAAACAGTTATGCTAGGTTCCTGTCTACAAGCACAGCAGAGTATCATGAACAGTGTCTGGCTGGCTGTCTTACATGGGGTAGATCTGCAGTTGGGGCAGTCATTGGTTGGCTTTTCCCTCAGTCTCTGGTCCATCTTTGATCCTGCAAATCATATAGGCAAGACAAATTTGGGGTTGAAGTTTTTCTGGTTGTTTGATATCCTCCTTTCTTTTTTTTTTTTTTTTTGTATTTTTTTTTATTAACTTGAGTATTTCTTATGTACATTTGGCAAACATCCCCTTCCCTCCCCCCTTCCTTATGGGTGTTCCTCCCCACCCCCCCCATTGCCGCCCTCCCCCGACAGTCTGGTTCACTGGGGGTTCAGTCTTAGCAGGACCCAGGGCTTCCTTCCACTGGTGCTCTTACTAGGATATTCATTGCTACCTATGAGGTCAGAGTCCAGGGTCAGTCCATGTATAGTCTTTAGGTAGTGGCTTAGTCCCTGGAAGCTCTGGTTGCTTGGCATTGTTGTACATATGGAGTCTCAAGCCCCTTCAAGCTCTTCCAGTTCATTCTCTGATTCCTTCAACGGGGGTCCCGTTCTCAGTTCAGTGGTTTGCTGCTGGCATTCGCCTCTGTATTTGCTGTATTCTGGCTGTGTCTCTTAGGTTCGATCTACATCCAGCTCCTGTCGGTCTGCACTTCTTTGCTTCATCCATCTTGTCTAATTGGGTGGCTCTATATGTATGGGCCACATGTGGGGCAGGCTCTGAATGGGTGTTCCTTCAGTCTCTGTTTTAATCTTTGCCTCTCTCTTCCCTGCCAAGGGTATTCTTGTTCCCTTTAAAGAAGGAGTGAAGCCTTCACATTTTGATCATCCATCTTGAGTTTCATTTGTTCTAGGCCACTAGGGTAATTCAAGCATTTGGGCTAATAGCCACTTATCAGTGAGTGCATACCATGTATGTCTTTCTGTGATTGGGTTAGCTCACTCAGAATGATATTTTCCAGTTCCAACCATTTGCCTACGAATTTCATAAAGTCGTTGTTTTTGATAGCTGAGTAATATTCCATTGTGTAGATGTACCGCATTTCTGTATCCATTCCTCTGTTGAAGGGCATCTGGGTTCTTTCCAGCTTCTGGCTATTATAAATAAGGCCATGATGAACATAGTGGAGCACGTGTCTTTTTATATGTTGGGGCATCTTTTGGGTATATGCCCAAGAGAGGTATAGCTGGATCCTCAGGCAGTTCAATGTCCAATTTTCTGAGAAACCTCCAGACTGATTTCCAGAATGGTTGTACCAGTCTGCAACCCCACCAACAATGGAGGAGTGTTCCTCTTTCTCTGCATCCTCGCCAGCATTTGCTGTCACCTGAGTTTTTGATCTTAGCCATTCTCACTGGTGTGAGGTGAAATCTCAGGGTTGTTTTGATTTGCATTTCCCTGATGACTAAAGATGTTGAACATTTCTTTTTTAGGTGTTTCTCAGCCATTCGGCATTCCTCAGCTGTGAATTCTTTGTTTAGCTCTGAACCCCATTTTTTTAATAGGGTTATTTGTCTCCCCGCGTCTAACTTTTTTGAGTTCTTTGTATATTTTGGATATAAGGCCTCTATCTGTTGTAGGATTGGTAAAGATCTTTTCCCAATCTGTTGGTTGCCGCTTTGTCCGGACCACAGTGTCCTTTGCCTTACAGAAGCTTTGCAGTTTTATGAGATCCCATTTGTCGATTCTTGATCTTAGAGCATAAGCCATTGGTGTTTTGTTCAGGAAATTTTTTCCAGTGCCCATGTGTTCCAGATGCTTCCCTAGTTTTTTCTTCTATTAGTTTGAGGTGTCTGGTTTGATGTGGAGGTCCTTGATCCACTTGGACTTAAGCTTTGTACAGGGTGATAAGCATGGATCGATCTGCATTCTTCTACATGTTGACCTCCAGTTGAACCAGCACCATTTGCTGAAAATGCTATCTTTTTCCATTGGATGGATTTGGCTCCTTTGTCAAAAATCAAGTGACCATAGGTGTGTGGGTTCATTTCTGGGTCTTCAATTCTATTCCATTGGTCTATCTGTCTGTCTCTGTACCAATACCATGCAGTTTTTATCACAATTGCTCTGTAATACTGCTTGAGTTCAGGGATAGCGATTCCCCCAGCAGTCCTTTTATTGTTGAGCATAGTTTTAGCTATCCTGGGTTTTTTGTTATTCCAGATGAATTTGCAAATTGTTCTGTCTAACTCTTTGAAGAATTGGATTGGTATTTTGATGGGGATTGCATTGAATCTGTAGATCGCTTTTGGCAGAATGGCCATTTTTACTATATTAATCCTGCCAATCCATGAGCATGGGAGATCTTTCCATCTTCTGAGGTCTTCTTCAATTTCTTTCTTCAGAGTCTTGAAGTTCTTGTTGTACAAATCTTTTACTTGCTTGGTTAAATTCACACCGAGGTACTTTATATTATTTGGGTCTATTATGAAGGGTGTCGTTTCCCTAATTTCTTTCTCGGCTTGTTTCTCTTTTGTGTAGAGGAAGGCTACTGATTTATTTGAGTTAATTTTATACCCAGCCACTTTGCTGAAGTTGTTTATCAGCTTTAGTAGTTCTCTGGTGGAACTTTTGGGATCACTTAAATATACTATCATATCATCTGCAAATAGTGATATTTTGACTTCTTCTTTTCCGATCTGTATCCCCTTGACCTCCTTTTGTTGTCTGATTGCTCTGGCTAGAACTTCAAGAACTATATTGAATAAGTAGGGAGAGAGTGGGCAGCCTTGTCTAGTCCCTGATTTTAGTGGGATTGCTTCAAGTTTCTCTCCATTTAGTTTAATGTTAGCCACTGGTTTGCTGTATATGGCTTTTACTATGTTTAGGTATGGTCCTTGGATTCCTATTCTTTCCCGGACTTTTATCATGAAGGGTGTTGAATTTTGTCAAATGCTTTCTCAGCATCTAATGAAATGATCATGTGGTTTTGTTCTTTCAGTTTGTTTATATAATGGATCACGTTGATGGTTTTCCAGATATTAAACCATCCCTGCATGCCTGGGATGAAGCCTACTTGATCATGGTGGATGATTGTTTTGATGTGCTCTTGGATTCGGTTTGCCAGAATTTTGTTGAGTATTTTTATGTCGATGTTCATAAGGAAATTGGTCTGAAGTTCTCTTTCTTTGTTGGGTCTTTGTGTGGTTTAGGTATAAGAGTAATTGTGGCTTTGCAGAAGGAGTTCGGTAGTGCTCCATCTGTTTCAATTTTGTGGAATAGTTTGATAATATTGGTATGAGGTCTTCTATGAAGGTCTGATAGAATTCTGCACTAAACCCGTCTGACCTGGGCTCTTTTTGGTTGGGAGACCTTTAATGACTGCTTCTATTTCCTTAGGAGTTATGGGGTTGTTTAACTGGTTTATCTGTTCCTGATTTAACTTCGGTACCTGGTATCTGTCTAGGAAATTGTCCATTTCCTGCAGATTTTCAAGTTTTGTTGAGTATAGGCTTTTATAGTAAGATCTGATGATATTTTGAATTTCCTCTGAATCTGTAGTTATGTCTCCCTTTTCATTTCTGATTTTGTTAATTTGGACACACTCTCTGTGTCCTCTCGTTAGTCTGGCTAGGGGTTTATCTATCTTGTTGATTTTCTCAAAGAACCAACTTTTGGTTCTGTTGATTCTTTCTATGGTCCTTTTTGTTTCTACTTGGTTGATTTCGGCTCTGAGTTTGATTATTTCCTGCCTTCTACTCCTCCTGGGTGTATTTGCTTCTTTTTGTTCTAGAGCTTTTAGGTGTGCTGTCAAGCTGCTGACATATGCTCTTTCCTGTTTCTTTCTGCAGGCACTCAGCGCTATGAGTTTTCCTCTTAGCACAGCTTTCATCGTGTCCCATAAGTTTGGGTATGTTGTACCTTCATTTTCATTAAATTCTAAAAAGTTTTTAATTTCTTTCTTTATTTCTTCCTTGACCAGGTTATCATTGAGTAGAGCATTGTTCAATTTCCACGTATATGTGGGCATTCTTCCCTTATTGTTATTGAAGACCAGCTTTAGGCCGTGGTGGTCCGATAGCAGGCATGGGATTATTTCTATCTTTCTGTACCTGTTGAGGCCCGTTTTTTGACCAATTATATGGTCAATTTTGGAGAAAGTACCATGAGGAGCTGAGAAGAAGGTATATCCTTTTGCATTAGGGTAGAACGTTCTATAAATATCCGTGATATCCTCCTTTCTGCTTTGTTAGTCCTACCTGGATACAGGAGGTAGTCTCTTCAGTCCCTATATCCTTCTCTGTTCAAATTCTTAGACAGAGTCACCCGATAGACTCTCTATCTTCTTCCCCTTTCCCAGGTCTCCAGATGTCATCAGAGTTGCCTCCTCTAGTTTCCGTACTCATTCCCATCCCCGTAGACTCAGATGTTTCAAAGTCTATTTTAACAAGGGTTCTTAAATGTTTCATCCTCCTTTCTAGCCCATTACCCACCAGAGATAGTGGTAAAGATATGAGAGTTGTGGCCTGATAAGAAATATTTCCTTGGGGCTATTGCAATATTCATTGTCAGGAGTCCTGTCCAGAAGCAAAATACCATCACGAATCAGTAATGACAATCCAGTCCACTGAGCAATCACCATTTATGGTTCATCGAATTCAGATCCAGAAGGAAACCCAAGGATCCAAGGCAAGGATATACCAGAATATCACAAGAAGTTTTTTAGCAAGTTACTCTCTACTTAGTCACAATAAGGGAAGATTAGCAATGCAGTTCAAAGTGAACAAATACAAGAGCTTCTTGAGAGAAGACTATTGAGGAAGAGCAAGGAGAACCAATGCCAGAGATTCCTTTCACTATCTATGTGGAGATATATGTGCGTGTGTGTGTGTGTGTGTGTGTGTGTGTGTGTGTGTACATATGTGTGTGTGTGTATATATATGTATATATATATATTCTTTCTAAATATCATGTGCCCTCTCATGTGTCTACTTCAGCAAAACATCCTTTTATTTGTGTCTCCTTCAAAAAAAACAGCCTTTTACCTCACTACCCCAGGAAAACATCTTATTACATGACTTGATTTTCCAAGAAACCAGAAATTTCCACTTCACAGCACTCTCCTGAGTCCCCTCTCCTCACACTTGATAGCTATCTCATTTCCACACATCACGTTCTTTCCTACCGGTTCTCTCCATTTACCTCCTATAACTATTTAGTTTCCCCTTCTGAGTGAGATATGCACATTCCCACTAGGGTCTTGTAAGGATGTGTAGAAAGAGAAACACTTCTCCATTGTTGGTGTGACTGCAACCTGGTTCAACCATTCTGGAAATCAGTCTGGCAGATCCTCAGAAAATTAGACATAGTACTACCTGAGAACCCAGCTATACCACTCCTAGGCATATACCCAAAAGAAGCTCCAACCTATTACACGGACACATGCTCTACTATGATCACAGCAGCCTCATTTATAATAGTCAGAGGCTGGAAACAACCCCAATGTCCTTCAACAGAGGAATGGATACAAAAAATGTGGTACATTTATGCAATGGAGTACAACTCAGCTGTTAAAAGCAATGATTTCCGAGCCTCAGGAGATTAGTCTGCCCCTGCTCTGTGGTGAGGCCCTTCTTCAGTGAACAATGTGGAAACAGAAGGAGGGTTTTCATGATGTGTTTGAGGTGTCCAGTACTGATCTGATTGGTGGTGGCAAGTGCTGAGAGCTGAGCCAGAAAGTGCTCCCCCTCTTTGGGCTCAGTTAGAAAATGGAAAAGCACTTCTGTCATGGCTGAGAAATGCTGTACACCCAGCTGTTTCATCTGCTGCAACTCGCTGCACAGGGACTCAGCCACCAGGTCCTATGTGCAATGCAGACCAGACCTAGACAGTCCATGGGGCCAGGAGCACTGAAACCAGGCAGCAGGGCTTGCTGCCTCCTCCCTTTGGAACCCTGGAGTAGCCAGGAGGGACTTAGTGAGGAGAAAGGCATTTCCTTTTCTGAAAAGTTGAAACACAGTGCTCTGACCCTTGCACAATGGTCCATAGGTCAGACCCTGGTCGTTAACCAGCTGATTGATATGGAGTGGAGGTTTGGAGCGACTTCTGGAAGCAGTGAATTAGAGGAAGTGGGAAGCATATTTTTACAGTTAAAGCTGGTGGTTAAGAAATGAACCCACACACCTATGGGCACTTGATTTTTGACAAAGGAGCCAAAACCATCAAATGGAAAAAGGATAGCATTTTCAGCAAATGGTGCTGGTTCAACTGGAGGTCAACATGTAGAAGAATGCAGATCGATCCATGCTTATCACCCTGTACAAAGCTTAAGTCCAAGTGGATCAAGGACCTCCACATCAAACCAGATAGACTCAAACTAATAGAAGAAAAACTAGGGAAGCATCTGGAACACATGGGCACTGGAAAAATTTTCCTGAACAAAACACCAATGGCTTATGCTCTAAGATCAAGAATCGAAAAATGGGATCTCATAAAACTGCAAAGCTTCTGTAAGGCAAAGGACACTGTGGTTAGGACAAAACGGCAACCAACAGAATGGGAAAAGATCTTTACCAATCCTACAACAGATAGAGGGTTTATATCCAAAATCTACAAAGAACGCAAAAAGTTAGACCGCAGGGAGACAAATAACCCTATTAAAAAATGGGGTTCAGAGCTAAACAAAGAATTCACAGCTGAGGAATGCCGAATGGCTGAGAAACACCTAAAGAAATGTTCAACATCTTTAGTCATAAGGGAAATGCAAATCAAAACAACCCTGAGATTTCACCTCACACCAGTGAGAATGGCTAAGATCAAAAACTCAGGTGACAGAAGATGCTGGCGAGGATGCGGAGAAAGAGGAACACTCCTCCATTGTTGGTGGGATTGCAGACTGGTACAACAATTCTGGAAATCAGTCTGGAGGTTCCTCAGAAAATTGGACATTGAACTGCCTGAGGATCCAGCTATACCTCTCTTGGGCATATACCCAAAAGATGCCCCAACATATAAAAAAAAGACACGTGTTCCACTATGTTCATCGCAGCCTTATTTATAATAGCCAGAAGCTGGAAAGAACCCAGATGCCCTTCAACAGAGGAATGGATACAGAAAATGTGGTACATCTACACAATGGAATATTACTCAGCTATCAAAAACAACGACTTTATGAAATTCGTAGGCAAATGGTCGGACCTGGAAAATACCATCCTGAGTGAGGTAACCCAATCACAGGAAAACACACATGGTATGCACTCATTGATAAGTGGCTATTAGCCCAAATGCTTGAATTACCCTAGATGCCTAGAACAAATGAAACTCAAGACGGATGATCAAAATGTGAATGCTTCACTCCTTCTTTAAAAGGGGAACAAGAATACCCTTGGCAGGGAAGAGAGAGGCAAAGATTAAAACAGAGACTGAAGGAACACCCATTCAGAGCCTGCCCCACATGTGGCCCATGCATATACAGCCATCCAATTAGACAAGATGGATGAAGCAAAGAAGTGCAGGCCGATAGGAGCGGGATGTAGATCTCTCCCGAGAGACACAGCCAGAATACAACAAACACAGAGGCGTATGCCAGCAGCAAACCACTGAATTGAGAATAGGACCCCCGTTGAAGGAATCAGAGAAAGAACTGGAAGAGCTTGAAGGGGCTCGAGACCCCATACGTACAACAATGCCAAGTAACTAGAGCTTCCAGGGACTAAGCCACTACCTAAAGACTATACATGGACTGACCCTGGACTCTGACCTCATAGGTAGCAATGAATATCCTAGTAAGAGCACCAGTGGAAGGGGAAGCCCTGGGTCCTGCTAAGACTGAACCCCCAGTGAACTAGATTGTTGGGGGGAGGGCAGCAAAGGGGGGAGGATGGGAAGGGGAACACTCATCAAGAAGGGCAGGGGGGAGGGGGATGTTTGCCCGGAAACCGCGAAAGGGAATAACACTCGAAATGTATATAAGAAATACTCAAGTTAATATTAAAAAAAAATAAAAAATAAAAAAAATATAAAAAAAAGAAAGGCAAACAAACTGAAATCTGTATATAGAATTAACCTTGCCTCAGTTCTATGCTTCCTGAATGAGATGGAGAGTCAGAGTGAGCATACAGTGCCTCAGCTGATCCTGTTTCTTGTTCCCTTGATCCTTCCTCTTCCCTGATGGCTACTCCAGGGTCCCAAATGCCTTGGGAGGCCAGTGCTTTCGGAGCCCTGCCTGATTCTTCTGTAAGCCCACTGAGAGACACCACCTCCAGCTCCTGGGTGACTTTACACCTAGATTCTCTGAGGGCTAGTGCATCTGGGATTGTTTTCTTTCTTTTGGGAGGTGGGTATTGTCACCTCCCATTCTACAGTAAACAGTTGGTTCCTTCATTCAGATGGTTGAGTTCTTGTTTATGGCTGTGGAAGAGGCAGGCAGTGGGTAAGGTGTGTCAGGAGAGACCCCATCTGTGTCACACTGGAGGGGGAAGGGCGTTTCCAGCCAATGTTTGCCGAGTCATGTCATCTGTGAAAAAGCCTGTGCTTAGTCTTCTCTGGAAAGAACTGAGGCCAGACTATTTCTGGTTTTGTCTCTTTGTCTTTTGTGTTATAAAGAGGTAGACATTTTGACATATCTTAGATTGTTTTGGTTCCAGAAGAAGAACCACTTTTTGGTTAAGTGATAAATTAAAAGAAAAACAGTTTCTAAAGAAAAACAAAACAAAAAAGCAAAAAACAAAAAAAAAAAAAAAACCATGATTTCATGAAATTCTCAGGTAAATGGATAGAACTTGAAAATATCATCCTGAGTGAAGTAACCCAGTCACAAAAGAACACATATGGTATATACTCACTAATAAGGGGCTATTAGACAAAAAGAAGCTCAGAATACCCACAATATAACAAACAGACCATAAGAAATTCAAGAATAAAAAAGATCACACCAAAATGTGAATGTTACAGTACTACTCATTATGAGGAATAATTTCTGGGAAATAGAGGGTCAGAGGGATATCCGAGGGAGATAGGAGGTGAGGAAAGGGGGGTGGAGTTCAGATATGGGAGGAGATGTGGGAGAAGTACAGAGGAACAGGAATTTGAAAGTAGGTGTGTAGCAGGGGGAGGGTAAACTGGGAGTAACCACTAGAAAATTCCAGATGCCAGGGACTCAAGAGTGTCCCAGGACCCAACAGGAAGGTCTTTAGTCAAAATACCAAAAAAGGGGATTTAGAACCTGTGGCGACCATATCCAGTGGCTAGGCATTGTCCCCAGATGAGGGATGGGGCCACCCACCCACCTCAAAAATATTAATCCAGAATTCCTCCTGTCAAAAGGAAATTCAGGGACAAAGAGTGGAGCAGAAACTAAAGGAAAGGCCATCCAGAGACTGTCCCACCTAGGAATCCATCCTATCTGCTGACACCAATCTCAGACATTATTGCTGATGCCAAGAAGTGCTTACTGTCTCCAGAGATGCTCTGCCAGAGCCGGACCAATACAAATGCACATGTACACACAATCAACCATTGGACAGAGACCACAATGGAGAAGTTAGGGCAAGGACTGTAGGAGGTGAAGAGATTTGCAACCTCATAGGAAGAACAACAATATCAAATAAACAAATTCACAAAAGTCCCAGGGACTAAACCACCAACCAAAAAGTACATAGGATACCCATGACTCCAGCTGGATATGTAGCAGAGAATTGTCTTATCTTGCATTTCAGGGAGGGGAATCCCTTTGTCTGTGGAGGCTTGATGACCCGGGATAGGGGAAGACTAAGCCACTGAGGTGGAGTGGGTGCACCCTCATAGAGGCAAGAGAGAGGTGAGGAAGGGATAGAAGGCTTGTGGAGGTGGGCAGGGAATGGGGATAACATTTGAAATATAAGTAAATAAAATTACCAATACAAAAAATAAAAAAGTTATTGTTTTTACTAGTTTCAATATTTATTAAGAAACCCAAATTTTAAATGCTAAAAGCTCTATTAAATACAATGGCCAAAGTAAATGTTCTTAGCCACTTACGAAAAAATATGATTTTCAAACTTTATTTTGCAATGATTCTCAAGATTATATTGTATAAGAATACAATATTAACTTATCAAATATTGTCCTCAAATTTTAGTGAGCAATGGTTATAAGGGTTAGTAATCAATGCCAAGTTCTAGATATAGCATCTCACATACTATGCTCTGCTTGTTTAGAATTTATATTGTTCCAGTCAGAGAAATGAAGGAATAAAAGTAAGAAAGTCACCATAGAAGAAATTCATTCTGACGCTGTCATTATCTTAAAATAGAATATCAGTTTAAAGACTAAAATCAACTTCGTTATGACTCGACCTCCTAACAAATGTCCGGGACCTGCTGTGAGTGTTCTATAAAGGTCAGGAAGATTTGAGATATGTTTCATTCATTACACATTTTCAAGATGCTATAATATTTTAGAGGATGATGTTAGAGTCTTATTTGGTTTTGCCATGATCTAGTAATATGTCATTAAAAATTAGAAGGGATATTATTTGTTTGTTGGTATGAGATGGGCTATTCTGTATCCTAGGGAGGCCTTAGACTAACTATTTTCCTGAGGATTATGGTAAAATTCTGACCTCCCTACCTCTGCTAACCAAGTGCTGGAAATACAAGGGTGTGCGACAAATGCCAAGTTTTATGCATCACTGGGGACAGTGAACTTAGGAATGTATGCTTTCTAGTCAAGCTCATACCTAACCAAAGAGGAAGAATTTATAGCTCTTTTACTGAAAGACTCATCCTAAGAGTAATTACATGCTGCTGCAACAAAATTTTTCAAGACAACTCATCATAAAATTACAGGTTAAGTGATTTCCAATCAGGAGTTTAATTTCGTTACTTTCTTGATAAGAATAATTTCTATATAGGGTACAAAAAGTACAAATCAATGTTAACAAATATTTATATTGGGAAATATAATGCATAAAATTAGTGCAAACACAACTGAAAACAACACAGCACACTGGGAAACGCTGGATAATGCAACATCTCCTATCCATGATGAATTTTGTGATTTACATTGTTTTCTTCATTATTATATTGTGTTACAGCATGTAGCACAATCAGGGTGTGTTTAAACTAAAACTGTGTACACTTAAGTGAAAATTGAAACTGCTACTTGTTATGATTCCACACAAACTTTTTGATCATTTTTAGAAGTGAAACAACTATTTAAGTGAGAAAAGGGACTTGCCACCAAGCTTCATGCCCTAGGTCCTATATCTGGGACTCTGATGGTTGAAAATGTACAGTTTTCCCTCTGCCTTCCACTCACACATTGGGGCACTAAACCACACATAGACATACACAGACACAGACAGACAGACAGACAGACAGACAGACAGACAGACACACACACACGAATACAGACCTTGATCTAAAGGAAAAAGATTTAAAATATATGCAAAAATAATAAATCTTAAATAAATTACAACCTATAAATTATCATGGTGGACACAAACACACACTCAGAGAAGAGAGCACACATAATGCTGAGCTGATTGATGCCTTTGGAAGCCAACCCTTTAAGCCAACCCTCTAAGTCTCCAGGAGGGTCTGTTTCTCTCAATCTGGATAATGAAGAAAATCACTGATAATTTAGGGTTATAAAATTAACCATATGAACATTTTTGAAAAATAAATACAAATACACTTTGGAATGAAGGAATACGGGGAAAAGGAGTTAAGGAAATCTTTAAAGAAATTAACTTCTGTGAGGCCGATCAAATGTTTAAAGGCAACACATAATGAGGATCAATGAGTGTGACAGTTCCATATGTAAATAATAGGAGAACGTTATCTAAAACAAAAAGAGTAAATGCTTGAGTGGCATGAGTGAAGAAATTTCAATACGACAGAATAGATCTCGATCCAGGAAAATGTATTCTGAGTTTCTGGTACTGTGGAAGAAGATAAAAATATTTTTATATTTGTAAGATCAACATTTTTCGATAAATGATACAATATCTAGTGTGAACTAACATTAAGCTAGTAAGAAAATAATACGAACAGTGGGAATTCTAAACATAAGACAGCATCTTACTTTAGATTTAAATGTCATTAACTCTCTTTTATACAAAAATTCAAACATTAAATACAAAGTTAAAATGTACATTATTGAAAAAATTAAATATTTTATTGTTTAGAAAATATTCATCAAAGATAGAATGTTAAAATTAAATAATACTGCAACAAAAAGTCAGAAAACTGAAGACGAAAACTGAAGATTAGGTCACATAGAATCATTGGAGCACATATAAAATTTGGAATCCATTACATTTCTACAAATGACTCCATTGAAGTCACCATGACACAAAGCATCAAGGTTCAATTTAACACAGTAAGGCTTAATTAATATTGACCTATTAGTTTTACCAACACTGAATAGCTTTATGTTTTTGTATGTTTCTACCACAATTTAAACTCTACCACAGAAAGAAATATATGTAGAAAGAACATACTGCTAATAAAAAGAATTTTCCAGGCATTTAACTTTGAATAAAGATTGGAATCATGAACAATGTGAAGATATGTAGCTGGGTTGTAAGTGTGAAATATGGAAACAAATCTTCAAATTTTACATTGCTAATTTCAAAAAATAGTAATTTTATTTAACATGTTCAGTGGTTATTCAGAAATTTTCATACAGAGTATGTAAAACAATGCTCAGATTGAAAAGAACTGCAGTTGGTAAGAATAATCTGATCCCTTAAACTACACGTAAATATCAGACTGAAAAGAATAAAAGTCAATTTAAAAATGTTGCTCAATGCCATGAAGTCTTTCTCAACCATGAATTTTATGGCTCTCACTTAAGAATCTCTATGGTGCTGATGTGTTAGGAACTGTCTGTGTAGAGCAGTTATCTCTGGCTAAAAAAGTAAAACTATGTCTGCACAGCTGTACTTGAAAATACTGGATATTTGTGCGTTACTTTTTAAAATTAAATATTTTCTTAACTAACATATTAAAAATAATTTTTAATATTAAACAAAGTCACAAAGTGTTTGTAAATCCAAAGTAAATTATTTAGGTAGATCAAATATGATTTTATACTATTACTTCAAATCATTATTTTTTTCTACAAGTAGTCTTAAAATACAAAACCAGACAGCATGAGGTAATTATTTTAAAAAAAATCCCCTGTAGGAGATTTTAAATTTGGACTCTCTTAGGCTGGGATAAGTTACATTGGATACAATTCAATTTGTGATATTTAAGCATCAATTTGTTTTCAAATTTGAAGGCGTAAAATCAAGAGATGCAACGTAGAAATAAATTTGCAATTAGTTATGTTCCCATCTGGAAATGGCATAAATAAAAATGGATGACTGAAATGGACTTTCTTATTTGCATATTTTTCAACTAAGTAGAACCAGACCGTTTTGTATGACTTATATTTGAATTCGTCGTATAACCTGAGAAGTTTGTATTTCGGAATGCTCCATCTTCAAACAACACTAACACCATGAGCCCAATTTTATTCACATGCTTTGTTACCTACCAGAGCTAGGCCATAATTTAGCAACTCAGTTGTAACTCAAGTTAGTATTGTGAACATTTGCAAAGAGCTGTGCTCAACCACTTTCCAGAAACCATGACTGAGCTATTCAATAGGTACAGCAAAGAATTCTACCAGTAATCATTTCCATTTGCAGCTTGTTTTGTGCCAAACGTCCTCAGACAAAGGGACTTGGTTCATAACGTTCACAGCATTTGTTAGTTTATCAAGCTGAAACATAATAAACCAATTAAAAGCTGCCGGGTTTTTTTTTTTGTTAATGAGACTCCAAAGGTACATTATGTTGAAAATTTTGCATAAATTACCCATTGAACACTTGTGATGAAACAACTCTGAAATATAACCGAAATATTCAGTTATAAATTTCAAATAACACTGAAATTATTCCTAAAATTAAAATATTAGAGAATGAGATGAAAATCTGTAAATGCATGGGATTTGTCTTATTGACTATGTCCATTGCCTTACAGAATTCCAGTTTCATGAGGTCTTATTTACCAATTCTTGATCTTAGAGTGTGAGCTAGACTTCAGTTTAGGAAATTTCTCCCTGTGACAATGAGTTCAAGGCTCTCTTCTATTAGATCCAGTGTATCTGGTTTTATGTTGAGGTCCTTGATCCACTTGGACTTGAGCTTTGTGAATGGTGACAAATATCGGTCTATTTTCATTTTTCTACATACAGACAGTCAGTTAGACCAGCACCATTTGAAGATGCTTTCTTTTTTCTATTGTATATTTTTAACTTCTTTGTCAAAGATCAAGTGGGTGTAAAGGTGTGGTTTTATTTCTGGGTCTTCCATTGATCAACTTGTCTATATATTTATCAATACCATATAGTTCTTTTTATCACTAATGCTCTGTAGTAAACTTGAGGTCAGGGTTGGTGATTCCCTCAGCTGTTATTTTATTGTTAAGAATTGTTTTCACTTTTCTGGGTTATTTGCCTCTCAAGATGAATTTGTGAATTGCTTTCTTCATGTCTTTGAAAAACTGTTTGAGGGTTTGCATTGAATCTCTAGGTAGTCTTTGGTAGGATCAGCATTTTTACTATGTTAATTCTGCCAATCCATGAGCACACATGGGAAATCTCTCCATTTTCTGAGTACTTCTTTGAAGTCTTTGAGAGACTTCAAGTACTTATCATACAGATATTTCACTTGTTTGATTAGAAATACTCCAAGATATTTTATGTTATCTGTGGTTATTGTGAAGGGAGTCGTTTCCATAATTTCTTTTTCAGCCTGTTTATCATTTGTGTAAAGAAAGGCTACTTATTTATTTGAGTTAATTTTATATTCAGTCACTTTGCTGAAGTTGTGCATCATCTGGCGAAGTTCTCTGGTAGAATTTTTGGACTCACTTATGTGTAGTATCATATCATTTGCAAATAGTGATAACTTAATTTCTTCTTTGCCAATTTGTACCCCTTGATCTCTTTTTGTTGTCTTATTGTTCTTGCTAGCATTTCGAGTACAATACTGAATATAATAGGAGAGAGTGGGCATCCTTATCTTGTCCTGATTTTAATAGGATTGTTTCAAATTGCTCTTAATTTAGTTTGATTTTGGCTACTTGTTTACTGTATATTGCTTTTACTATATTTAGGTATGGGTCTTGAATTCCTGCTCTCAAAGGCTTTTATCATGAATGGGTGTTCACATTTGTTAAATGCGTTCTCTAGCATCTCATGAAATAGTCCTTTGTGTTTTCTTTGTTTGTTTGTTTTTGCTTTGAGTTTGTTTAAATAGTGGATTACCTTGGTGGATTTCTGTATAATGAACCATCCCTGCATCCCTGGGATGATGCCTACTTTACTGAGGTGAATGATCGTTTGGATGTGTTCTTGGATTCAGTTTGCAAGAATTTTATTGAATATTTTTGCATTGATATTCTAAGAGAGATTGGCCTGAAGGTTTTCTTTTTCTTTTTTTTTTTTTTTTGGTATGGCCCTTGTATGCTTAATTTTTCAGAGTAATTGTGGCTTCATAGAATGAATTAGGTAGGGTTTCTTTTGTTTCTTTCTACGGATTATTTTGAGGAATATTGGTATCAGGTCTTCTATGACAGTCTGGTAGAATGCTGAACTAAATCCGTCTGGCCCTGGGCATTTTTTTGGTTGGGAAGGTTTTAATAAGTTCTTCTAATTCCTTATGGGAATTGGGCCTGTTTAGAAAGTTTACCTACTCTTGATTTAACTTTGGTATGTGGTATCTGTCTAGAAAACCATCCATTTCATGTAGATTTTAAAATTTTGTTGAATATAGCCTTTCATTATAAGATCTGATGATTTTTTGAATTTCCTCCGTTTCTGCTGTTATGTCTCCCTATTCATTTCTGATTTGTTAATTTGAATACTGCCTCTGGGCCCTTTAGTTAGTTTGGCTAAGGGTTTATCTAGTTCGTTGATTCTCTCAAAGAACCAGCTTTTGGTTTTGCTGATACTTTGTATTAGTCTCTTTGTTTCTAGTTGTTTGATTTCAGCCCTGAGTTTAACTATTTCATGCCATATACTCTTCTTGGGTGAGTTTGCTTCATTTTGTTCTATAGCTCTCATATGTGTGGTTAAATTGCCAGTATAAGATCCTCCAATTTCTTTATCAGTGTACTAATTGCTATGAATTTTCCTCTTAGCACTGCTTTCATTGTGTCCCATAAGTGTGTGTATGATGTGTCAACATTTTCATTAAATTCCAGAGAGTCTTTAATTTCTTTCTTTATTTGATCCCTGAGAAAATCATCACTGAGTAGAGAGTTGTTCAGTCTCTACATATATGTGGGTTTTCTGTTGTTTTTGCTATTATTGAAGACCAGCTTTAGGCCATGGTGGTCTGATAGGACACATGAGATTATTTCAGTCTTCTTATATTGGTTGAGGGTTGTTTTGTGACCAATTTTATGGCCAGTTTTGGAGACGGTGCCATGAGGTAATGAAAATAAGGTATATTTTTTTGTTTTAGGGTGAAATGTTCTGTAGATATCTGGTAAATATATTTGGTTCATAACCTCTCTTACTTTCACTGTGTCCCTGTTTAGTTTCTATTTCAATGACCTGTCCATTGGTGCAAGTGGGGTGTTGAGGTCTCCC
This sequence comes from Rattus rattus, assembly GCF_011064425.1. Taxonomy (NCBI): domain Eukaryota; kingdom Metazoa; phylum Chordata; class Mammalia; order Rodentia; family Muridae; genus Rattus; species Rattus rattus. The sequence continues at coordinate 109,754,230 of NC_046160.1, read as the reverse complement.
ACTATTATTTTCTGGGGTTCAGTGTGCTTTTAGCTTTAATAGTTTCTTTTATGAATGTGGGTTCCCTGCATTTGGAGCATACATGTTCAAAAATGAGACTTGCTCTTAGTATATTTTCCCTTAATGAATATGAAATGATCTTCCTCATCACACTTGAGAATTTTTGGGTGAAAGTCTATTTTATTGGATAGTAGGATGACCATGACAACTCCAGCTTATTTCTTGGTACCATTTGCTTGAAAGACAGTTTTCCATATTACTCTAAGATAGTATTTGTCTTTGATATTGAGTTGAGTTTCTTTTATGCAGGAAAATGCTGGATCATGTTTGACTATACAGTCTGTTAGCTTATGTCTTTACATAAGTGAGTTGAGTCCATTATTATTGAGAGATATTAAAGACAGATGAATGTTGATTCCTGTTGTATTTGTTTTTGTATGTAGCTTTATGTGCTTGGGGTTCTCTCCTGTTGGCTTTTGTGAGATGCTTAATATCTTGTGTTTTCTTTGGTGTAGATATCTTCCTTGCATTGAAGGTTTCCTTTTAGGATTCTCTGCACGGCCAGATTGGTAGATAGATACTGTATGAATTTAGTTTTGTGCTGAAATATTTTGGTTTCTCCATCTATGTTGATTAAAAGTTTTGCTGGGTATAGTAGCCTGGGCTGGCACTTGTGTTCTCTTAGAGTCTGCATGACCTCTGACCAGGCTCTTTTGGCTTTCATAGTCTCTGTTGAGTAGCCTGATGTAATTCTGATAGGTCTGACTTTGTATATTAATTGACCACTTAATATTCTCATTTAATATTCTTTCTTTTTTCTGTGCACTTAGTGTTTTCATTATTACATGACCAGAGGATTTTCTTCTCTGGTCTCATTTGTTTGGTGTTCTGTAGGCTTCTTGTATCATTTTGGCCATCTCTTTCTTTAGGTTGGGGATGTTTTTCTTCTATGATTTTATTGAAGACACTATCAGGTTCTTTAAGCTGAGAATCTTTGTTCTCCTCTATTCCAATTACTCTTAGATTTGGTGTTTTCATTGCGTCCATAATTTACTGGATCTTTTGGGCTAGGACTTTTTTATGTTTTGAATTTTCTTTGACTATTGTGTCAATCTCTTCTACATCATCTTCTTCTTTTTTTTTTTTTTATTAACTTGAGTATTTCTTATGTACATTTCAGTGTTATTCCCTTTCCCGGTTTCGGGCAAACATCCTTCCTCCCCCCTTCCTTATGGGTGTTCCTCCCCACCCTCCCCCATTGCCGCCCTCCCCCAACAGTCTAGTTCACTGTGGGTTCAGTCTTAGAGGACCCAGGGCTTCCCTTCCACTGGTGCTCTTACTAGGATATTCATTGCTACCTATGAGGTCAGAGTCCAGGGTCAGTCCATGTATAGTCTTTAGGTAGTGGCTTAGTCCTGGAAGCTCTGGTTGCTTGGCATTGTTGTACATATGGGGTCTCAAGCCCTTCAAGCTCTTCAGTTCTTTCTCTGATTCCTTCAACAGGGGTCCCGTTCTCAGTTCAGTGGTTTGCTGCTGGCATTACGCCTCTGTATTTGCTGTATTCTGGCTGTGTCTCTCAGGATCCATCTACATCCGGCTCCTGTCGGTCTGCACTTCTTTGCTTCATCCATCTTGTCTAATTGGGTGGCTGTATATGTATGGGCCACATGTGGGGCAGGCTCTGAATGGGTGTTCCTTCAGTCTCTGTTTTAATCTTTGCCTCTCTCTTCCCTGCCAAGGGTATTCTTGTTCCCCTTTTAAAGAAGGAGTGAAGCATTCACATTTTGATCATCCGTCTTGAGTTTCATTTGTTCTAGGCATCTAGGGTAATTCAAGCATTTGGGCTAATAGCCACTTATCAGTGAGTGCATACCATGTATGTCTTTCTGTGATTGGTTAGCTCACTCAGGATGATATTTTCCAGTTCCAACCATTTGCCTCACAATTTCATAAAGTCGTTGTTTTGATAGCTGAGTAATATTCCATTGTGTAGATGTACCACATTTTCTGTATCCATTCCTCTGTTGAAGGGCATCTGGGTTCTTTCCAGCTTCTGGCTATTATAAATAAGGCTGCGATGAACATAGTGAAGCACGTGTCTTTTTTATATGTTGGGGCATCTTTTGGGTATATGCCCAAGAGAGGTATAGCTGGATCCTCAGGCAGTTCAATGTCCAATTTTCTGAGGAACCTCCAGACTGATTTCCAGAATGGTTTTACCAGTCTGCAATCCCACCAACAATGGAGGAGTGTTCCTCTTTCTCCACAGCCTCGCCAGCATCTGCTGTCACCTGAGTTTTTGATCTTAGCCATTCTGACTGGTATGAGGTAGAATCTCAGGGTTGTTTTGATTTACATTTCCTTTATGACTAAAGATGTTGAGCATTTCTTTAGGTGTTTCTCAGCCATTCAGCATTCCTCAGCTGTGAATTCTTTGTTTAGCTCTGAACCCCATTTTTTAATAGGGTTATATGTTTCCCTGCGGTCTAACTTCTTGAGTTCTTTGTATATTTTGGATATAAGGCCTCTATCTGTTGTAGGATTGGTAAAGATCTTTTCCCAATCTGTTGGTTGCCGTTTTGTCCTAACCACAGTGTCCTTTGCCTTACAGAAGCTTTGCAGTTTTATGAGATCCCATTTGTCGATTCTTGATCTTAGAGCATACGCCATTGGTGTTTTGTTCAGGAAATTTTTTTTGCCTCTCGCCATCAGATTATCTCTAGTGTTCCTTTGTTCTGCTATTTCTGACAGTGGCTAAACTGTCCTATAAGCCTGTGTGTCAGGAGTGCTGTAGACCTGTTTTCCTCTCTTTCAGTCAGTTATGGGGACAGAGTGTTCTGCTTTCGGGCGTGTAGCTTTTCCTCTCTACAGGTCTTCAGCTGTTCCTGTGGGCCTGTGTCTTGAGGTCACCAGGCAGGTCACTTGCAGCAGAGAAGTTGGTCTTACCTGTGGTCCTGAGGCTCAAGTTTGCTCACGGAGTGCTGCCCACGGGCTCTCCTCGGCGGCAGTGACCAGGAAGATCTGCGCCGCCCCTTTCGGGAGCCTCCGTGCACCAGGGTTCCAGATGGATTCTGGTGCTTTCCTCTGGAATCAGTAATGTGTGCAGAGAGTAGTCTCTTCTTGTTTCACAGCCGTGTCTGCCTCTCTGAAGGTTTAGCTCTCCCTCCCACGGGATTTGGGTGCAGAGAATTGTTTATCCGGTCTGTTTCCTTCAGGTTCCAGCGGTGTCTCAGGCAGGGGTCCTGCCAGTCCTGGGCCCTCCCCCACAGGAACCCAGAGGCCTTATACAGTTTCCTCTTGGGCCAGGGATGTGGGCAGGGGTGGGCAGTGTTGGTGGTCTCTTCCGCTCTGCAGCATCAGAAGTGCCCACCTGACCAGGCGGTGAGTTCTCTCTCCCACAGTGTCTGGGAGCAGAGAGCTGCTGCGGGCCAGGATCCGTGGGTGTGGGACTTCCGGTAAACACAGGACGTGCCCGGTCCTAGAGGAAATCTGCCTCTGTTTTTCCCGATTCCACCAGGCAAGTCACTTGCAGCAGATAAGTTAGTCTTACCTGTGGTCCCGAGGCTCAAGTTCGCCCGCGGGGTGTTGCCCACGGGCTCTCCGCGGTGGCAGCGACCAGGAAGATCTGCCTCTACATCATCTTCTACACCTGAGATTCTTTCTTGTATCTTTTGTATTCTGTTGGTGATACTTACATCTGTAATTCCTGACCTCTTCCTAGGTTTTCCATTTTCAGATTTGCCTCTATTTGTATTTTCTTTATTGTTTATACTTCAACTTTTAGGTCATAGACTGCTTTATGAAATTCCTTTGCCTATTTGATTGTGTTTTCCTTTATTTCTTTCAGTGAGTTATTTATCCTTCTTAAAGGGACTGTAATATCTTCATGAGATAGGGGATTTTAGGTCAGGCTTCCCAATTTTCAGGTGTGTTGGGTATATTAGGGCTAGCTGTGGTGGGAAAGAACTGTGTTCTGATGATGCCCACATATTGGTTTCTGTTGTTTCTGGTCTTGTGGTTTGCCTCTCAGCATCTGGTTATCCCTAGTGTTTCTGGTCTGGATGAATCTCTCTGGTGTCTGATTCTTCGGTCTCTGATTGCATCAGGTCTCCTCATAGGACTGTGGCCCTGGCTGTTACAGACCTCCTGTGGGGTCTTCCAACTGGAGGTTTTTCAGAGGGGCACAAAAGTGGCTGATTTATTGCCTTGGCTGCAGTAGAGCTCTTGGGTCGCATTCAGACTGTTGGGTCTTTAGAGGAACAGTCAAGCTGTTGTCCTGTGTAGAA